>NC_057711.1:47814814-47841970 GCF_004010195.1 Chiloscyllium plagiosum
GAGTGCCGCACTGTTGGAGGGTCAGCGCTGAGGGAGTGCCTCACAGTTGGATGGTCAGCGCTGAGGGAGTGCCTCACAGTTGGATGGTCAGCGCTGAGGGAGTGCCTCACAGTTGGATGGTCAGCGCTGAGGGAGTGCCTCACAGTTGGATGGTCAGCGCTGAGGGAGTGCCTCACAGTTGGATGGTCAGCGCTGAGGGAGTGCCTCACAGTTGGATGGTCAGCGCTGAGGGAGTGCCTCACAGTTGGATGGTCAGCGCTGAGGGAGTGCCTCACAGTTGGATGGTCAGCGCTGAGGGAGTGCCTCACAGTTGGATGGTCAGCGCTGAGGGAGTGCCTCACAGTTGGATGGTCAGCGCTGAGGGAGTGCCGCATTGTTGGAGGGTCAGTGCTGAGGGAGTGCCGAACTCTTGGAGGGTCAGTGCTGAGGTAGTGCCTCACAGTCGGATGGTCAGTACTGAGGGAGTGCCTCACAGTTGGAGGGTCAGTGCTGAGGGAGTACCACACTGTCGGAGGGTCAGCGCTGAGGGAGTGCCGTACTGTTGGAGGGTCAGCGCTGAGAGAGTCCGCACTGTCAGAGGGTCATTGTTGAGGGGGTGCCTCACAGTCGGAGTGTCAGTGCCGTACTGTTGGAGGGTCAGTGCTGTGAGAGTCCGCACTGTTGGAGGGTCAGTGCTGAGGGAGTGCCTCACAGTCAGATGGTCAGTGCTGAGGGAGTGCCTCACAGTCGTAGGGTCACTGCTGAGGGAGTGCTGCACTGTTGGAGGGTCAGTGCTGAGGGAGTGCCTCACAGTTGGATGGTCAGCGCTGAGGGAGTGCCTCACAGTCGGACGGTCAGCGCTGAGGGAGTGCCGCACTATCGGAGGGTCAGTGCTGAGGGAGTGCCTCACAGTCGTAGGGTCAGCGCTGAGAGTGTGACGCACTGTTGGAGGATCTGTGCTGACGGAGTGCCTCACAGTCGGAGGGTCAGCGCTGAGAGAGTGCCACACTATCGGAGAGTCAGCGCTGAGAGAGTGCCACACTGTTGGAGGGTCAGCGTTGAGGGAGTGCCTCACAGTTGGAGGGTCAGCGCTGAGGGAGTGCCGCACTGTCGGAGGGTCAGTGCTGAGGGAGTGCCTCACAGTCTCACAGTCGGAGGGTCAGCGCTGAGGGAGTGCCGCACTATCGGAGGGTCAGTGCTGAGGGAGTGCCTCACAGTCGGAGGGTCAGCGCTGAGAGAGTGCCGCACTGTTGGAGGGTCAGCGCTGAGAGAGTGCTGCACTGTTGGAGGGTCAGCGCCGAGAGAGTGCCGCACTGTTGGAGGATCTGTGCTGACGGAGTGCCGCACTGTTGGATGGTCAGTGCTGAGGGAGTGCCTCACAGTTGGAGGGTCAGTGCGGAGAGAGTGCCGCACTGTTGGAGGGTCAGTGCTGAGGGAGTGCCTCACAGTCAGATGGTCAGTGCTGAGAGAGTACCGCATTGTTGGAGGGTCAGTGCTGAGGGTTTGCCGAACTCTTGGAGGGTCAGAGCTGAGGGAGTGCCTCACAGTTGGAGGGTCAGCGCTGAGGGAGTGCCGTACTGTTGGAGGTCAGAGCTGAGGGAGTGCCTCACAGTTGGAGGGTCAGTGCTGAGGGAGTGCCTCACAGTTGGAGGGTCAGTGCTGAGGGAGTGCCGCACTGTCGGAGGGTCAGCGCTGAGGGAGTGCCGTACTGTTGGAGGGTCAGCGCTGAGAGAGGCCGCACTGTTGGAGGGTCAGTGCTGAGGGAGTGCCTCACAGTCGGATGGTCAGTGCTGAGGGAGTGCCTCACAGTCGTAGGGTCACTGCTGAGGGAGTGCTGCACTGTTGGAGGATCTGTGCTGACGGCGTGCCGCACAGTTGGAGGGTCAGTGCTGAGGGAGTGCCTCACAGTCGGAGGTTCAGCGCTGAGAGAGTGCCGCACTGTTGGAGGGTCAGCGCCGAGAGAGTGCCGGACTGTTGGAGGATCTGTGCTGACGGAGTGCCGCACTGTTGGATGGTCAGTGCTGAGGGAGTGCCTCACAGTCTGATGGTCAGTGCTGAGGGAGTGCCGCACTGTCGGAGGGTCAGTGCTGAGGGAGTGCCGCACTGTTGGAGGGTCAGCGCTGAGGGAGTGCCGTACTGTTGGAGGGTCAGCGCTGAGAGAGTGCCGCACTGTTGGAGGGTCAGCGCTGAGGGAGTGCCTCACTCGGAGGGTCAGTGCTGAGGGAGTGCCTCACAGTCAGAGGGTCAGCGCTGTGGGAGTGCCGCACTGTCGGAGGGTCAGTGCTGAGGGAGTGCCTCACAGTCGGAGGTTCAGCGCTGAGAGAGTGCCGCACTGTTGGAGGGTCAGCGCTGTGGGAGTGCCGCACTATCGGAGGGTCAGTGCTGAGGGAGTGCCTCACAGTCGGAGGGTCAGCGCTGAGAGAGTGCTGCACTGTTGGAGGGTCAGCGCTGAGAGAATGCTGCACTGTTGGAGGATCTGTGCTGACGGAGTGCCGCACAGTTGGAGGGTCAGTGCTGAGGGAGTGCCTCACAGTCGGAGGTTCAGCGCTGAGAGAGTGCCGCACTCTTGGAGGGTCAGCGCTGAGGGAGTGCCGCACTGTTGGAGGATCTGTGCTGAGGGAGTGCCTCACAGTCGGAGGGTCAGTGCGGAGAGAGTGCCACACTGTTGGAGGGTCAGCGCTGAGGGAGTGCCGCACTGTTGGAGGGTCAGTGCTGAGGGAGTGCCTCACAGTTGGAGGGTCAGCGCTGAGGGAGTGCCGCAGTGTTGGAGGGTCAGCGCTGAGGGAGTGCCGCATGGTCGGAGGGTCAGTGCTGAGGGAGTGCCTCACAGTCGGAGGGTCAGTGCTGAGGGAGTGCCGCACTGTTGGAGGGTCAGCGCTGAGGGAATGCCGCATGGGCCTCACAGTTGGAGGATCTGTGCTGACGGAGTGCCGCACTGTTGGAGGGTCAGTGCTGAGGGAGTGCCTCACAGTCGGAGGGTCCGCACTGAGGGAGAGGGTATTTTAAGAGGGTCAGCACTAAGGGAGTGCTGCACTGTTGGATGGTCAGCGCTGAGGAAGAGGGTATTGTCAGAAAGTCAGTGCTGAGGAAGCAGGCAGGTGCACATAACGGACACATACTGGAAAAGGTCAATGCACCTGTATGCAGGGCTCCATCAGTGAAACAACTTTGCAAAGTCCATCTTAATGTACTATAAGGTACAATAGTGATTATGAGCAGGATGAAAGAGACAAAAGGACAGAGGAACAGGATTTCTTGAAGTTTTTCATAAAATAATAATTTAAAATCTACAAATATTCAAAATGGAAGTAAAGAGAGACATGCACTAGAAGAAACGTTTAATATTTCATTATACACAATTCATTAAAGAGGCTCAAGGTTCGAACCTTCAAGTAGTAATTTACATTTTCTTCTTAGATCTGATAGCCCACCTCTTTCCAAACAATTCTATTTTTAGCCTATTGTTTCAGTTTTTTGGTTTTGTTTGAAAATTTATCAGCTGTTATTTTGTTTACTACCTGCAGGTGGCAGTACAGTACAGTATATAATGAATAGAGCCATTTTAACATTGTTGACAAGACTGCTCATGCACCAAATATACCCGAGCTTCACATCATGGAGGAAGCTGCTGTTCAGATTTGCTAAAAACATTATACTGACATGCTTTTTCGGGACATGGGAAATTCAATGAACTGTAAATAATCTCCACACTTATGATGTTTTGTTAATTTGCAGCTGGCTCAGATTTCAAAGGCCAGGTTTCACAACACAGATCTGAAACCATTCTGTTGTCACACCTGGGCATATTGAATTGCTTAGGCACAGCCCATAGAAGAATGTTGCACAGGCACAGTTAAAAGAATGTAATCCTCTTAGCTGATCTGGACTAAAGCTATCCAATATACGGTGGGAAATTACCAGAAAATCTACTCTGCTGTGCCCCAGAATGGCTACAAGTGCAGACTTTTCAGATGTGAAAATAACATCCCTACCCAAAATCTTAATGGATTCCCTGCATATCCTTCCTTTCCCACATGCATCCACACTGCCACCTCTCTCTCCTCAACTTCTGTCCCCCAAAAACCATATTGCTGTTGGCATACTCCCTCAACAGGAAGTATCTTTTTAAAAGATATCTTTGAAAATATCTTTTTAAAAACTTTGTTTCAGCTTGTATTAAACTTTTAACACTTACATGTGTGTACAATATGTGGTTGTTATAGACATGGTGTTGTTATGGCTTGACAGCTAACACTGGCAATTAGTTTAGATTTAAAGGAACTTTAGTGTTAATATTGGCACAGGGGGTGAAAATAATACAGAAGCAACTTGAAATCTGATTTTGAACCACTTCCAACTTCTTCCAAAACTTACACATGGGCCTGATTGACTTTCCCATAAGCGCACCACCTCTTCTCTTTTAAAAAAGATTCCTGGAATTTCAACAAATTATGTATCACTGGTGAAAAACAGGAATGCATCACATAACCTGATCCAATCTAGGAAAGTCCCCGGGGATTTAATCAGTATTTTTTGAAAGTAGATCCTGTTTCTACAGTAACCTTGCTACTTTCAATTTGAGATTTCCCTGCACATTCATAAATTGGAGCAGTACTTGACTTTTCTGGGGTTGTTAAATTAGGGCTAACCTTCGTGATGGATTTTGACTTATTTTTCTGTTACTTTCTCCTGAGTGAACTGGCCAGTAGCCTTCCTGTACTGCACCCAAATGGAGAGAAGTGTGAGGTGACACATTTCAACAGAAGGGATGGCAGAGATACTAAAGATCTAATGGCCCAATTATTATTAATAATATGTAGGAACACAGGGATTTGGGGGGGTGTATATGCTCATCAACCTTTGAAGTTGGTAGGACCTATATAGAAGGTCAGGCAGCATCCAAGGAGGAGGAGAATCGACGTTTCGGGCATAAGCCCTTCAGGAATGCATCACATAACCTGATCCAATCTAGGGAAGTCCCTGGGGATTTAATCAGTATTTTGTGAAAGTAGATCATGTTTCTACAGTAACCTTGCTACTTTCAATTTGAGATTTCCCTGCACATTCATAAATTGGGGCAGTACTTGACTTTTCTGGGGTTGTTAAATTCCTGAAGAAGGGCTTATGCCCGAAACGTCGATTCTCCTGCTCCTTGGATGCTGCTTGACCTACTGCGCTTTTCCAGCAACACATTTTTCAGCTCTGATCTCCAGCATCTGCAGTCCTCACTTTCTCCTAGGACCTATTTAGAGAATGCTTAGTAAAAGTATCGGATCTTATAGAGTCACACAGATCCTTTGGCCCAGCTCATCCATACCGACCAAGTATTCTAAACTGGACTTGTCCCATTTGCCTGCATTTGGCCCATATCTCTCCAAACCTTTCTTATTCATATACCTGTCCAAATGTCTTTTAAATCTTGGGCTTTATAAATAGACGCATGCGAAAGTAGGGGAGCCAGACTAAACCTATACAAAGTTCTGCTTAGGCCACAACTAAAATATTGCATCCATTTTAGGAAAGATGTGAAGAGATAATTTACCTCAGTGGTTTTAGGGATGGTGATTTCAGTTACAAGTTTGGATTGCAAAGGATGAGTTACCCTGCTTAGAGCAGAGGAGCTTAAAGGGAGACTTGATGGAGATCTCCAAGATTATGACAGGTTTAGAAAATGTAGGAAAGCAAAACTGCACCAATGAACTGATTGTACAAGGAGGTGGAGGGCAATATAGAGGGAGAGGGAAAAATGTTTTTAACAGCAAGTGGTAATGACCTGGGACGAAGGTGGTGGAAATAGAAATACTCAGCGATTCCAAATATAATTTGGATGAACACTTGAAGAAAACAGACTTGCAGAAGAACAAGACTGAACTATAATGTGGGACTGACAGGAGCGAGCATGGAATCAGTGGGCAGAATGGCACCCTTCCTTCTGTACTCTGATTCTACTTGCTAGCTGTGAAGTTAGACGATGAAGATGGACATAGCTCTGTCCAGTGGGTGCTGGAAGTATACTTTCACATATTCTTCTTATTGGGCCCAGAATGGCCTTGCATGCTGCCTTGCTCAAAGTTACCACTTCTGTCACCAAGAAAAGGTTTCACTCTGTACAACTCAATTGTGACCAGCAGCAATTTGACAGAGTCCACCAAGGCACAATAAAGGCTGGGAGGTGCAGGCATTGTGGGAGTGGGTATTCTGGGAGGGATGTAGGCTGTGAAGGTGCTCAGGGAGGGGATAGGATTGTGAGGGTTGGTAGTTTGGCAGGAGCTGTGAGGTGGGAATTCACTGGTATTGGGGGGTGCAGATGACAGCGCAGGAGCTAAGTAAAAATAAATGAGATGATGGATTTTAGATAGAGACATGCACAAAATGACTCACTAACTTGATTAAGTTTTTTGAATAAGTGACAAGTATTGATGAAGGCAGTGTAGTAGATATTGCTATATGATCTTCAGCAAGGCATTCTACAAAGTTCCACACAATAGATTGGTCAGTAAGGTTAGATCACATGGAATCCAGGGAGAGCTAGCCAATTAGATCCAAAATTGGCTTGTAGGCAGAGGATGTTGGGGGAGGTTTTTGTTAGGCCTGTGACCAGCAGTGATACAAATCCCACCATGGCAGATGGTGAAATTTAAATTCAATGAATAATCAGAAATGAAATGTTAGCCTAATAGTGACCATGTTGATGGTTGTGAAAACCCATGTGGTTCACTGATGGCTCCAGGGAAGGAAATCTGTCATCCTTACCTGGCAATGTGACTCCAGATGTACAGTAATGTGATTGACTCTTAACTGCTGTCCAGATAATTAAAGATGGGCAATAAATGCTGGCCCAGCCTGGAATGCACACATCCTATGATTGGATTAAAAAAACACAGACACCTGACATCGCAGCCTAGATGTTTCATGAGGAGTGGTGTGTCTCTTCACAATGCGATTTGGCATGGTGCTTGAATCAATTTGCTGCAATGGAGGAAGTGAGTGGACCGAGAACTTTGCATTCTGTCTCCTATACTCTGCATGAAACCATAAAATCCAATCTGTGGAACACTTTACAACCAATGGCCTTTGAGGGAGATTTTCTGGAGCAGTAATGTGAAATATCCTATGCAGCTGAATCGAAATGAAAGGAATGTAGGACCCAGCCTCAATGAAATGTCTGTTGGCTGCCTTGGGTGCCACAGTACTTTGGCCAGGAGAGTGGGTTTAAGGGAAATGTCTACATTTCAGTGCTTGACTATTTCAGGTCAAAAATGCATCCTTAATGCAAAGAACCTTGCCGTAAGAAAAAAGAGACATCCCATTAAAATTCAGGCCTCAGTGATTGGACTGCAGAGACAGACACAGGCAATGTGTATGACCAGCACGGGAAAATTGTTCAGATCTCCTTTCTCATAGAATGCCCAGCCATGACCTCAGGAAGAAAACCATCTCCACCCTATTAACAACACTTGAAAGCTGGAGGGAAGTAAAAAAAACAGCAGAGTTAATTACTTCTGTAATAATCTTATAGACTGAAAGCAGATTATTTTAAATTAAAAATGGAAAATGCTGGAAGTGCAGTGCAGTTTAATCATCATCTGTAACTCATTAACAAAATAACAGCTGAAATATTACCTTGCTTTTTCTTTCTGAAGCTGTTTCTTGCTTCATGCTCCATTAGACATTTTGGCTTTATTCACATGCTGAGCATTATATGCAAGTTTTCTCCGAGTCATTTCCTTAAAAAAAAACAGATTTCTATTAAGTGTAGTCTTTTTAAAGAACTGTTTATGGAGTAAAGTTCCTTCAAAATTTATAAATGCATGCAGTCACTTTTTAATAGCATCAGGAAGGAGTTGAGAGCCATTCCTCTATCCCCCTACATCTGATCTTTCCTCTCTCCCCGGCATCTGACGTCCTCCTCCCCTTGGATATGGCCTCCTTTTTACACCAATTGCATCCAACTTCCTCTTCTCCCCCTTGCATCTGATCTGCCCCTTCCATCTCCTACCTTGATATATCCGAGTTGCTTTTATCTACAGATTCCATGACAATCTCTGGCGTCGGTGCATAATGCTCCCAGCACGGCACGGTGGCACAGTGGTTAGCACTGCTGCCTCACAGCGCCTGAGACCCGGGTTCAATTCGTGCTCCGGTTTCCTCCCACAGTCCAAAAGATGTGCAGGGTCAGGTGAATTGGCCATGCTAAATTGCCCGTAGTGTTAGGTAAGGGGTAAATGTTGGGGTATGGGTGGGTTTCGCTTTGGCGGGTCGGTGTGGACTTGTTGGGCCGAAGGGCCTGTTTCCACACTGTAATGTAATCTAATCTAATCTAATCAATGGCACTTGTACTGAAGAATTACTTGCTTCTGATTATTCCTCAGGCTTCTGGGAGTCAGAGTTTCTGCTGTGGCAGCCCTAAATCCAAGGCAAGGCTGACTCAAGCCACTTATGTGCCTATTTGATAGTTGACACTCAGATCAAGAAATTGTTGGGCATGATACAAATTAGGAAATTATAGCAGCATATAAAATGCCCAAATTAGTAATATTTGCATAAGATTAATATTACAATTTAAATAAAGTGTGAGTAAACCTTCTCAACAGGCTTTAGAGAATAAAGTGGGAGACAATGTAAGAGATGCATTTCTGGAGAAATACTATCCTTATTTGAAACCATTACTTTGCTTAAGTCATGGACAAAATCTTCTGTGCTCAGCGGCAGGAAAGGTATGAAAGTATATGATGAACATGAATCCTGCTGTCTTCCTGCCTCCACCAGAATTAGATTAGATTACTTAGATTAGATTAGATTACTTAGTGTGGAAACAGGCCTTTCGGCCCAACAAGTCCACACCAACCCGCTGAAGTGTTGAACCCGCAGATTCTTTGTCAACCTGACCACTTGTCTTCCTATCGATATTTGTATCATCTGCAAACTTGGCAGGTCTATATTCATTTCCTCTTCCTAGTTATTCATGTATATCGTGAATACTTGAGGGTTGAGGTGATATTTCATAAGGTTTCCCTGAAAATTAAATGCAGTATACTCATGGACTCATGGAAATGTCTCACTCAATACTGCCCAAACTGGAGATCTTGACCATCTCCAAAAAGGTCAACTGCAAACACATGAAGGAGAATGCAAACACCCAAGTATCTCACCCACCCATCTCTTCAAATACCACCTTCATCAAGATGTGTAAACCCAGCATTGTACTGTGTTGACACAACAGAACACTCAAATCTGAAGTGGAAAAAAGTCATTCTCAATTTCAAGGGATTACCAAAGAAAAAGGAGTAACAACCTTAAAACATGAATTGACTAACTACTTATTGAACAACTTCAGGAATATGGGAAAAGGATAAAGGAATGGGGTAACTAGAATGATGATTGAAAGAAACAGTGCAGGCTTAATAAACTTAAAGTCCATCTCAATCCTTGTGCTGTATTATTTCATGTTTCAATAATTGAATTACTTGTAAGAGGTATAGAATATAAAAGTTGAGAGTTGTGCTGGAACACTTACTAATCTTGATTTTCTGAGTAAACTTAGGAAGGACAATTCAACGAGGTGCTATACAGGTGCAAATTATTAGTGTCTTCCCGGAGCATTTTGTGAAAAAAGGATTAGAGGGTGGTGGAAGATGGTAGTCAGCTATAATCACATAGTCTGTAAAGGAAAAGGTTAAGACACAGTCGATGTGCAATACAAAATTGAGACTGAAAAGGTAGTTCCAGCTCAGTAAAACAAATAATAATTACTGTTCTGCATTGACTTTTACAACAGCATCATTGTGCTTGCGTATTACATTTACAGGACGAAAAACATGCTGTGACTTCTTCACTGTCCTTCACTCTAGTTGCTGTTGCTTCACATATATGAAGTGCCTCTGATGACCAAGCTTCTTGGCTATTACAATCTGGAACCGAGGAAGCAGGATTTAGATAGTTTTGTGAGAAACTCAGAGAAAGGAAACAATCCAAAGTTGAATTTTGTCAGATGTGTTTGCTTTTCACCCTTAATGTTTACAAATTGTAGCCAAGTAATGTATGACCTATTGTATGAACTCTCTGTGGTCTCAGTGATATTCCCAAAACCACGTCAGTCGAAGGAAATGTGCAATAAAAAAGTGCTGTTACTATTATTCTTTAGACAGAGTGTGAGAACCTTGGAACTTGATCATTTTATTTACGTACAATCCTACGTCTTCTGAAGTATGTGTGCCCTTTATCTTAATCTTGCTCACCAACATGTGCTTCTGCAAAATTATCAGAATAAAATTAACTCTTTATTTAATGAGGTAGTGTGGCTGAACACAAGCTGATTTATTTTTCAATTTCACTTGCCTGGTCACAAAAGTTGCTTTTATTTGTTATATCAAATCAATCCTAATTATAGCTTTATTTTCATGGAAAAAGAATTTGACAATTTATTTTCCAAGCAAAAGATGAGCTTCACCTTGTTTTCACTGCAGTAATGGATATGTTGTCAAGAATTGATTGCAATAAAATAGAAAAGATAAAACTAATGTGACATATTCCGGGTTGCCAATTCGCTACCTCCTGTTTTGCACATTCTCCAAAGACTAACTTCACCCTCACATTCTTGGGCAGATTCATGACTGGTCTTTTAAACCTATGTAAGAGCAATTATGAGGGCTTGAAACTAAGCTAGCTAAAATGAACTGATTAATTAATTGAGGGAATGGACCAATAGAGATGTAGTGACAGGCAGTTCTCAATATTGATTTCAAATGTGTGATGTTCATGACGTCAGGTCAAACATGAGTAAATAAATCTCCTGTTGATTACCATTCAGTGCCCCCCCCCCCCCCATCAGTTGATGAATCAGTCCTCCGTTTTGAACACCAGACTCTGACTGCAGCAGGTAGCGAAGGAACTAATGAGGACAAAAAATTACTTGAGCTCATTCTTACCAATCTGACTGCCATAGATGCACCTATCCGTGACATTATCAGTAAGGAATGGGGTAACTAGAATGATAGTTGAAAGAAACAGTGCAGGCTTAATAAACTGAAAGTCCATCTCAATCCTTGTGCTGTATTATTTCACACAGTCCTCATGGAGGATACCCTACATCATTCTGTGTAGCAGTACAATTGTGTTAAGTGGGATAGATTTTGAACACATCTAACAACTCAAGACTGGGCATTTATGTGATGCTCTGAGCTATCAGCAGCAGTAGAATTGTACTCAAACCCAATGTATACTTTCTTGGCCCTGTATATTTAACTTTACCATCAAAACCTTAATCATCCCTAGTTCAGTGAAGAGTACAGCAAGGAATGCAAAGAACAATACTAGGCAAAACTAAAAATGAGGTGACACCCTAGTGAAGCTACGACACAGGAATGATAACATAAGCAGTAACTAATAGGCATGTCTGAATGATTCCACAGCCAGTAGTTCAGATCTAAGAACAAGAACAGAAATGGGGAAACTCAGCAGGTCTGACGGTATCTGTGGAGAAAAAGCAGAGTTAACATTTCAAGTCCAGTGACGCTTGTTCACTTCCAGCCATGAATTGTAGTGGCTGGTAAAGGAAGGTGATGGCATAATGGTAATGACACTGAATTGGGAATCTAAAACACTTGGCTAAAATTCTGAGGACATGGGTTCAAATTTCACCATGGCAGATGGTGAAAAAGTAATTCAACAAAAAAAATCTGGCATGCAATACTAATCCAATGGCAAACATGTCACCATTGTTGATTGCCATAATAAAAGCCCAATTAGTGCATAAAAATCCACAAGAGAAGGAAATCTGTAATCCTTATCTGGTCTACACATGACTACCGACCCACAGCAATGTGGTTGACACTTCACAATGAGAGGTGGGCAACAAACGGTGGCCTTACCCACAATGCACATAAAAATAAAGACTTTTTTTAAAGTCACAAATACTCACATCCTCAATAATGGTTGGGCCCAGGCTATCAATGCAAAAAATAAATCAGAAGAATTTGCAACAAGCTTCATCCAGAAATGCTAAAAGGATCATCCATCTAGACCTTTACTGGAGATCCCTAGCATAAGTTACTTACTGCAGCATTCCTAGTCTCTGACTTGCTCTTGCGGCCACAGTCTTTATATAGCTTGTCCAATTAAGTTTCAGGTTAACAGTATTACCCAGGATGTTGACAGTGAAGATTCAATAGTGTAAAGATGTTGAATGGTGATGGTTAGATTTCATCTTGTTGGAGATGATTATTGCCTGGCACTTCTGTGTGATGTGAACACTTGCTACGCATCAGTTTAAGTCTGGATATTGTCCAGGTTTTGCTCCATTTAGACATGGACAGCATCAGCATGAGATGAGTCACAAGTGGTGCTGATCATTGTGCAATGATCAGTGAACATCCCCACTTCTGGCCTTATTATGGAGGGAAAGTCATCCATAAAGCAGCTGAAGATCCTTAGGTGTAGGACACTCTCCTGAAGAACTCTTGAAGAGATATCCTGGGGCTGAATTTACTGATCTGTAAAAAACATTATCATTGTTCTTGTCACATCACTGGTGATCTCTTAAAGGTTTCTCAGTTAGCTGTAAGCAGAACACAAGTAGTTTGCTTCCTAGACGTCAACTCATGAGAAATTCCCTTGTAATGACGATAACAAGAATGAGTGGCAGTCTCATTCATCTCTCTGATTTGGTCCCAGCAACTGCTACTGTTGATTCAAATACACACACTCAATTGAGGAATTTTTAATTGACTGCACAGAATTATATTCTATCAATGGATAATCACTTGACATTGTTCAAGCAGCTTTATGTCAGATTACCTGGAGGTTGCCATGATGTTCTGATACTACATCATCCAACACTCTACATCTTATTCTATAGAAAACTTGCAGTCTGTCTTGTAGGAGACAGGAAACGTCTTTCAAATTTGAATCACTATATCCCTAAGGAATATAATACCAAGAGCCAAGTAACCACTTTAACTAACTATCACATCCCTATGATGAAAGTGAAGACTGCAGATGCTGGAGTTTAGAGTTGAGAGTGTGGTGCTGGAACAGCACAGCAGGTCAGGCATCATCAGAGGAGCAGGAAAATCGACATTTTGGGCAAAAGCCCTTCATCAGGAAACCGCATCCCTATGGCACCCTTCTCATCTGATGGTAGCTGGAATCTGACATTTGCCTTACCCAGAAGAACTTACCATTGCCCAGACCTCCTAGAATAGATTGGCTTCTCTGATGCCTGTGCCATCTTTAAAAAGCTGTTGTGCACGTTACAATCACTGCCAGTCTAGAATTGCCATGTGGTTCGTGATATTGGCCCAGGAAGTGACTGATGAGGGAACATTGGCACCTCACTTTGTGAACAGGCGCCTCAGGGTAGATGGCATGGTCCAGAGCAGGGATGACCTCTTCTCCCAGGACTAGCAGAGTATGTCACATCATCAGATACTACCATCCTGTCCTGAGATTCCTACCTGGGCCATGGTGGTCCCAGCCACAAGGAGCCATGAAGGAAGAAGGCAAATGACCTCAGCTCCACAAGCCAAAGTGCCATTATCTGCTGTCTGCTACCTCATCCTCACTCTCTCTCTGCTACTGTTCCACCTGCCAACACGGTACGTGTTCGACCTCTCTCATTATTGCATACCTCATCTTCTTTCACTGTCACCTCTTACAACTCCACCACACTACAATCCCCATATGCCCTCTGCACAGCTTACCCAGGAGAAAATGGTCCATGATACAACAAAGCCAACCCTGTTGTGGCCTCATTAATAGACTGGAAGCTTTAGTGGCATAAGATATTATTAAACACTTATGTGCATTCCCTTAATAATTATCATTGTTTTAAGTTAGGCCTCTGACATGTTTCTACATGGCGGATCAGATATGATGTTCGCTGAGATGCTCTAACTGCTGGGATACACATCTGCTGTATGTTGAAGTCCATAAGGGTCTCATCAAAGAATCCTCCACCTACATTTTTGCAGAGACAAATTCTTCCATCAGCCAATCAGGCAGTTTGGTTAAGATTGGTGACAGTCAGATAAGGCACATTATTTAAGGTGACAGGTATCTATTGCACCACCATGATCATGGCCTGCATTTGAGATTTGGTATTTGCAGCACCAAGCGTTCATGCTCACAGTACTGATATTCCACCTGTGTTCCAATTGCTGCCTGTATTGTGTTATGTCCCATGGTTAGTACACAGTATACAGTACTTCTCAGAGACATGCGCGGATGTCATCATCACATGTGATCTTATGGTATAAAGATCTCCATCTCCCATCTTAACTGGGGGCATCTGAAGCATGACGCACTGATGAAAGTGTGCTACTGCAGTGCCACAACTGTCATATGTGCACATATTAAAGTGGTACAGTCTGAAGTTGCATCTCAAGAGCAGCCTCTAAAGCCATTTCCCACACAGAAAGTCAGTAATTGTCCATCAGCTATACTGCAGTGTAACGCCGGGGTAACACTACATAACACTAGGAAACACAGAGCCAACTGTAAGCTAGGCACAGAAAGTCTTGGAGGTATTTAGCAAAACAATATTTCGAGTCAGACATGACCTTTTATCAAGAAGAGTTATATTCAACTTGAATAGGTGAATTTTCTCTCCACAGACACTGCCAGACCTAGTGAGTATTTCTAGTATTTGTTTTTACTTCAGTTTCTTTTTATTCGTTCTTGGGGTAATAAACATAGCATATCGAGTGTGTTCCACTTCTCAGAAAATTAATTGCATTATTTTCTTGATTGTGTCCTTGATGATCCTAGGTTGCATCCAAATGTTTCTGATTTTCTGCTAAATAAACCCAATTTTTTAATCTCCTTAGTTATTTTGCTGGCATTTATCTACTTTAAATAAATGATTTCATGTAAGCATTACTTAACACTTCCTGGAAAATCTATCTTTTAACTTATTGAGTTCCTTCAGAATATCAGCTTTACTAAACTAATATGACCAAAACTTTAAACTGCATTTATCTTCATTGCTTTAGAGCACGAGTCACAACTGATACTCTTCAAAAAGATTGTTTGCATGACATTGAAATTATTTTAAGTAAACAGCTCAAGCCTTCATGTAAATAATGACCCAGAAAAACACACTGTTGATAGGACTATTGACTGATTCCAATTGAACTTTTACACAAACCGGCCTTTCATTTGATAATCTGAAAATCTTTTTATGTACTTCATACACAGGAATGCTCTTTCCTGAGTGGAAGGATGTGTATTATCTTCAATCTAGGAAAGACCAGCTGTTTGCTGGGTTCCATAATCTTGCAGACAAAAAAATTGAATATAGGATGTTGGGGTGTCATGTTGCGGCTATACAGAACATTGGTAAGGCCACATTTGGAATACTACATTCAGTTTTGGACTCATGCCAAAGGCAAGATAATGTAAAACTTGAAAGGGTTTAGAAAAGATTTACAAGGATGTTGCCAGGGTTGATGGGTTTGTGTTTTCGGAAGAGCTGAATAGGCTGGAGCTATTTTCCCTGGAGCATCAGAGACTGGAGGAATGACTTAGAATTTACAAAATCATGAGGAGCATGGATAGGATGAATAATCAAGGTTTGTTCCCCAGGATATGGAGTCGAAAGCTGGAGGATATAGTTTTAAGATGAGAAGGGCCAAGATTTAAAAGGGACCTAAGGGGCAATTTTCTCACACAGAGGGTGGTGTGTGTGTGTGTGTGTGGAGTGAGCTGCCAGAGGAAGTGGTGGAGGCTGGTACAATTACAACATTTAAATGGTATCTGGATAGGTATATGAATAGGAAGGGTTTAGAGGGCTCTGGGCCAAATACTGATAAATAGGACTAGATTAATTTAGGATATCTAGTCGATATGGACCAGTTGGACCGAAGGGTCTGTTTCCATGCTGTATATCTCTATGACTGTATGACTCTATAGCTATCTCCTAAGGTTAGTTCAATTGGAATGAAAAAGAATTACAACCATAAAGGAGATGGCTGTGAATCCTGTGGTTTCAATTAAATATCTTCTACTGCTATCAAAACTAAAGAGAATCACATGTCATCAAGGGTTGGTGGGAATGTAGATTTGAGGCTAGAATCAGAGCACCCATGATCTAAATTTAATGGCAAAGCAGTCTAGAGGGACTGGGTGACCCACTCCTGCTCTTAATCCATACGTTTGTAGGAATGAATCTCCACATAACACACGTGCTTTGGTGAGCAAGCTGGTTTCACTGACAATTCGGTTACTGAGAGAAAAGGAGAAAACCCAAAATGTTCAAGAAGTTGAAGTAATAATTGTCCATACTTGATACAATAAGAACCAAACTCCACTGATATAAATTGAAGATTAGCTGCATGCAACTCCACAGAAGACACCAGTAAGGTGGTATCTAAGGTACCGTAAGGAAATAAATAATTTGCTTCAGCAGGCACCTCACTAAGATCTACAAAATGTATATGTATGTCACTGAAGTCCTCCACAAAAGAAATACCAGTGGTTAGTGACCTTCCAGATCAAGACAAAAATAGAGACCTCAGATAAACAATACAAGTCAACTCTTATCCACCCAATAAACTACTATTCTTCCAGATTCAAAGGCCAATACATTGAGAGAGAAAAATTGAAGTCTCATATCATCTGAACTGGTGAAGGGTTAATACTTGGTTGAATGCATTAAGCACCATCCAGTATGATGATGTCATGGGCCAGAACAAGTCATGAGCTTTTAGTGTCAGACTGGAAGTTAGTGTGTTCCTACTTTCCATGTAGGCCACATTCAAGTAATCTGCAAATAATTGTACTAATGCAATAAACTTTATACTGTTTACTCAACAAAAACTTCCAGATGGCCCAGAAAGGAAGCTATCCTAATCTACATTATACCAATTTGGGTTTGAAGGAATCTACATGCACCCTTTCAAACAGTACAGTCCCAATCATAACATCTTCCTGTTTAAAACAAAAACCTAACCTCATCTTATTTGTCTGTTGTTATCTTAAATCTATGTCCTTTAGTTACCAATCTTTCCTGTCACTAGCAACACTTCTCTCTTACTTATTCTTTCAAAACTCTTAATGGTTTTGGTCACCTCTCTTTATTTGTCCCGGGTCTTCTCCATTCTGAGGAGAACATCCATAGTTTCTCCATTCTCTCCAGGTAACTGAACACTGGCATTCTTGGCAGTATTCTTTTATATCTCTTCTGCACCCTCTCTTTGACATCTTTTAAAAAGTGTAGTACTATCTCACCATTTGAAGGAATACTAGATATGTCCCTCCCAAAATCTTTAGTTCAACCAGATGATCAGTCCATTTCAGGGCCACTTGATTTATGTTCTTATACTTTGTTTCTTAGCTATGGATCATGGAATCCCTACAGTGTGGATTCAGCCCAATAAGTCCACACTGACCCACCAAAGAGCTTCTCACCAAGGCTCACCCCCTTACCCTACCCCTGTGACCCTGCAGTTCCCATGGCTAATCCACCTCACCTACACATCCCTGAAGACTACGGGCAATTTAACAATCCACCTAACCTGCACATACTTGGTTTGTGGGAGGAAACCCATACAGACACAGAGGGAGAATGTGCAAACTACACATAAACAGTCGCCCAAGACTGGAATCAAACCCAGGTTCCTGGCACTATGAGGCAGCAGTGTTAACCACTGAGCCACTCTGGGTCTGCAAACTGTGGTGGAGCCACTTCTACACTTAAGCTTGTGTGAACACAAGGGTCTTCTCACTGTTCCAATCACTGAATATGAGGGAGGTAAGAATCAAGTAGTTTCCCAGCTTTGGAAACCCTTCTTTCAGCCTTGCTACCACCATGGTCATGGGAAATGGTCTGCCACATTTGGTGCCATCCATTGTTTCTCACTAACTATTTCACAACTGAGCCACTTATTTAGGCTCTAAGAAATTTCAGGGCCCTTGTTTTTAATATGAAGTGCTTCCAAATTAACACTCTTATAATTGGGTTGGAACTTGCAACAGTAATGTGAGAGTGTGCATTACTGGATGTGATTGTCTATTTGTCCAAGTGCTTCAGGTGGGAATTGAAGATGGAAGACGCAGTCCGAACATGTGCAGGTTAGGTGAATTGCCCATAGTGTTCAGGGTTATGCAGATTAGGTGCATTAATCTGGGTAAATGTAAAGTAATAGGGTAAGGGAATGGGTCTGGGTAGGATACTCTTCGGAAGGTCAGTCTGGACTTAGAATAGATTACTTACAGTGTGGAAACAGGCCCTTCGGCCCAACAAGTCCACACCGACCCGTCGAAGCGCAACCTACTTACTGTGGAGAAAAACATGGAAGCCAGGGAACTTGGGGAAATAAATACTGATATCTTGAAAACAGCCCACAATACAGAAGAGGTAGTGCTGGAGATCTTAAAAAACAAAAATGGATAAATCTCTCGGACCTGATGAATTGTATCTCAGGACATGGTGGGAAGCTAAGGAAGAAGTTGCGGGACCTCTAGCAGCGATACTTGTATAATCTACAGTCATTGGTCAGGTGGCAGAGGACTGGAGGGTGGCTAATGTGCCTTTAAGAAAGGCTGCAAGGAGAAGCCTGGGATCTATAGACCGGTGAATCTGATGTCGGTCATTGGCAGGTTGTTGGAGGACTTTCTGTGAGATAGAACTTACATACATTATGAAAGACAAAGACTGACTAGAGATAGGCAGCATGGCTTCATGCATGGGAATAATGTCTTTGTTGGGCCAAATTGCCTGATTCCACACTGTAGGGATTCTATAATTCAATGATTCTTGAAACTACCCCAATAAAACCAATTGAGATTGTGCTATAAACCCAAAATTTGCAACACTTTTGAAATTCATAACAACAGTGGCTACAATTTGAAACTTCTTGTGTCTGTGTGAAGTGCATAAGAATGTTTTTGAGAAATGTATTAAGATATGGCATAAATGTAAGTATTTCTACTGGGAGAAATATTTGTTTGTTGTGCAATAAAAGCTCACACTCGATAGTTTAGCAGTCTCAATTGGCTTATATTAGTTTCACAGTTCTCAAGTTAATAACCATTTAATTAGTAAAGGTGACACTTAAAGACATTGAGGATAACTAATTAAATCTAAATGCTATACCTGGCATGCAAGTAAATCCTTTTGATGGAGAAATATTGGAATAGATGATGGAAGGTGGTTTCCCAAGAAACTTTTATGTGTTTCATGTAGACATATTTCAGACTGGTATCGGTGTTTTGTGTTTGTTTGAGGATAAAAGGTGTGGCAACCAGTAAGGTAAGCCAGAAAGGAAAATGACTGAGTATCTTTTCTTGCCAGATTTTGCCAGGTGAACTAATTTGGTGCTTCTTGGAACATAGAACAGGCCCTTCGGGCCACCATGTCTATGCTGACCATGATGCTGTTCTAACCCAATCCCATCTGCTTGCACATGGTCCAAATCCCTTTACTTCCTGCTTGTGTGCCTGTCTAAATGCCTCTTAAATATTGCTGTTGTTTATGCTTCATTCACCTCCCCTGGCAGTGCATTCTAGGCACATACCACCATTTATAAAAAACCTAGCTTGTACATCATCTTTAAACTTTCTCACTCTCAAATTTACCTCCCCCTCAGTATTTGACCCTTCCACCCTGGGAAAACAATTCCAACTATCCAACACACCATGCTTCCATAGATTACCTAAAATTCACAAACCAGGAGCCCCCCTCAGGTAGCATGGTAGCCCACAAACCCACCAACACACTAAAACAGCAGCTAATGAACTTAAAGGACCCTATTCAGAAACAATTGTCACTTACAAAATACCGAGCAAGAACTGTAACAAACACTACATTGGACAAACAGGCAGAAAACTAGCCACAAGGATACATGAACGTCAACTCGCCACAAAAAGTCATGACCCACTCTCACTAGCATCTTTACATACAGATGAGGAAGGACACCACTTTGACTGGGACAACACTTCCATCCCAGGACAAGCCAAACAGAGACATATGCGAAAATTCCTAGAAGCATGGCATTCCAACCGGAACTCTATCAACAAAAGCACTGACTTGGATCCCATTTACCACTCCCTGAGAAAAAGAACAGGAAATTACATCACTACAGGAAATGACATCAGCAACCCAAGGAAGTCTAAACACATAAATAAAAAGTGGGCCATACCACCAGTGCTTCATCTGGAAACTCACTGATGATATTATTTAGTATGGTGATGGAACATCTGAAACCGAACCTTCCAGGTCAGCAAGCAAACCTACATCCAGAACCTCAACCTGAGCTACAAATCTTCTCAAAACTCGCTAGTTCTTAACACTGCTTTGTAACCTTGGGAGTGGAAGAGTTTGCGAACAGCACGGCATCATCTCCTTCGAGGCGACAGAGGCTCAGAAATTCCATGCATTTATCTCCTTGGCAATGGAGATATTAACAACATGGTGAAGTTTGCAGTCACTGCTGTAATGGAAATCATTGAAACTCCATTCAAAGGGGCCCAACATTGTTTCTCTAGCCTGTTTTTCTAAACACTAGTGGGGCCAAGCAAAGTGTATTTACCAGGAATACAGACTTCCTCATGTGTAGGTGTAACGGATTGCATGCATCTTAGCTTTCTGCCCTGCCTTTGGCCACAGAGTCCACAATGCTCATCCCCGTACTGTGGTTAATATGTACAGGCACATATGTCTCTCGCCAATTCGCTCCACCTATACAGTCCACTAAATGTAATGTAAGGTGTATGGGTGATGTGATTGAATGATGTAATGGTTGAAAGCTAGCAACATGTGCGAGCTGTAAGATGTTGGTATGAAACTTGCACAAGGTGAAGCATATGAAATTTAGATCTGAGATCTGATTGCAGGTGCATAATGTGAGTGTAGTGATTGGAGCAGTATCCAAGGTGATGAGTGCACTTGATAAGACATGTCATTTGAGGATGCATTCACTGATCTTAACCACTCATGAGATCATTAAACTTCTTTTAGTTCTACATCCAAGTCTTCAGGGTTTGATTCCTGGCATTGACTTCCATGGCTTCTTGATCTGCCTGCCCGTCAATATGTCCAGAGATTCACCTTTCCTCGGCAGATACAGGATTTCATTCCACTTACATGATTCTATCCTGCAAAACACTGGAAAACCTCAGAGACAGTTCTTTCTTTCCTCTTCCTCATTCTTTTCCAGATCAAATTCTCTTCAGTCATGACTCTTGTTGTCTCCTCTGGCCACATTGTATCTCCTCTTTAGAAGGAGTAGCATAATAATAAGTGAGAGGGCTAGCTTTACTTGCTTACTAATCACAACATTGACTTCCTGTTGATATATGTCCACCCAATAAACAACATGGACACAGGAATTATTGAAATAAGCATTCAACACAAAGTTGGCAAACTGCTTGTATTGCAATAAATGGACATTGGGTAATGGTACATCATGATCTTCATTCCCAATTTAGGAGGTTGTGCAATTTTGTCTTACTAGGCTGTTGCCTGTGTCTTGGTCTCAACCTCTTGCTGAGTTACATTGGAAATTTGTTTGACCTTACATGTTTTTCTATAAACAGCACACATCATGCCATAGGCTGTATTTTGTTGTGATCTACTATAAAGAGTACACAAAGTGCCCATCTATTCACTTTTTGGCCTTGAAAAAATTCAAAGGTGAAAAGTTACAACATAACTGAAGGAATGTTTATAAACCAAGGACAGGAAAGAATCATATAAATAACTTTTCAGCCAAATCTTTGGTAAGTGGAAGATCACTGGATAAAGCTGTTTAATTCACTTTTGTTGCCAACATGAGCATTGTACATTGTGGCTCCAGCTATTTTATTTACCGCAAACTTCATCCTTATGTTATTTATTAACTTTAGGAACCTTGTTGGTGGATGCAAATCTAATGAAATGGTGTTATTGGTTATGTTTTTGTCAACCGCATTGCAAAAGAAAAGCTGTTGTGAACAGGTTTTGCTGATGCTGAATTTAGAAGTGCATTTGAAAATCTTATTTCAAACAGTCTATTTATAAGCATCCAAACTAGATTGTTCTTTGAATGGTTTTAATTAAAGGAAGTTATATCCTGGTAACTCTGTTTTGATAAGGAAAACAACATTTTTTTGGACATTGAATACAGCTGGATGTAGCATTGTTTAACAGGTAATATAAAAAACACTTGAATAAATGTTGAATTGATCAAATTTGCTTTGAATTTCCTTGGGATGTTATACTAGAACTTACACAGGAGATTAAAATTTTACTGGGAAGCCCCGAAGTTGTGTGACAGATACTAACAAGTGTAGTTATTGGTATCTCTTTCCAGTGACCCTGCCCCAACAGTCAAAACTCCAGAATCCATCAGAAGTGGGTTGAAAGGTGGTTGGCATCTGTTGATGGGTGAGAGGAGTTTGCCCAGACTAATCTCAGTCATGTCCTCTTGAGCTTTCATGAAACTCTGACATGTAGTTAGGCACCAAGTAACTTCACCCGGTGCAGTCCACTTTCATTGATGAGGAGGCCACTATGTTGAAGAGTGATTTTGTAAACTAGTGCCCAAAGTATATCACATATCAATCTGTAGGAACAGAATTCTTATTCTATGCACTCTAACCTCCTGATTCTGCATTCCTGGACTTATTTGTGAAATGTGGGCGGAGATTCAATCCTTTGTAAGTCAAGCCCAAACTCTGAGAACAGTGAAGATTCGGTGCTACCAGTTTTCCATTTTCAGTGAAGTCCCATTTGTGTCTGATCAATATAATGGTGGAAGGCTGGTACAAGATTGAGCCTCATTTTATCCAATGGATTGGAAATAGGATAAGTTCACTGGCTGCAGAAAGAGCGGAATGAAGCAATACTAGATAATGTTGACCTAAGTGTTGAAGAAATTATAGTCATGGAAATGATTTGCAAATATGTAGAGATATTTTTCCTGGTACTTATGACAAAGTTGCCTATTCCTTTATCTATGTATAATGTAATGCAGCATATCACACAATACCTCAGTCTTGAAGTGCTTTCTAAAGAGGGCAATGGCTGAGAAGTGGCAGATGAAGTTTAAATTAGATAAATGCAAGGTGCTGCATTTTGGGAAAGCAAATCTTAGCAGGACTTATATACTTAATGGTAAGGTCCTAGGGAGTGTTGCTGAACAAAGAGACCTTGGAATGCACGTTCATAGTCCCTTGAAAGTAGAGTCACAGGTAGATAGGATAGTGAAGAAGGGACTTGGTCTGCTTTCCTTTATTGGTCAGAGCATTGAGTACAGGAGTTGGGAGGTCATGTTGCTGCTGTACAGGGCATTGGTTAGGCCACTTTTGGAATATCATGTGCAGTTCTGGTCTCCTTCCTATCAGAAGGATGTTATAAAACTTGAAAAGGTTCAGAAAAGATTTACAAGGATGTTGTCAGGGTCGGAGGATTTGAGCTACAGGGAGAGGCTGAATAGGCTAGGGCTGGTTTTCATGGAGCATTGGAGGCTGAGGGGTGACCTTACAGAGGTTTGTAATATCATAAGGGACATGGACAGGGAAAATAGACAAGGTCATTTCCCTGGGGTGGAGGAGTCCAGAGCTAGAGGGCATAGGTTTAGGGTGAAAGGAGAAAGACATAAAAGGGACCTAAGGTGCAACTTCTTCACGCAGAGGGTGGTGCATGTGTGGAATGGGCTGCCAGAGGAAGTCGTGGAGGCTGGTACAATTCAGCATTTAAAAGGCATCTGGATGGGTATATGAATAGGAAGGGTTTGGAAGGCTATGAGGCAAATGTTGGCAAATGGGACTAGATTTGGTTAGGATATCTGGTCGGCATGGATGAATTGGACTGAAGGGTCTGTTTTGTACTATATATCTCTTTAACTCTATGACTCTATTCCTTCCGAATGCCAGCTTAATGACTTAGCCCAGGATACAAAACCTGGCTCCACCACCAAGTAGACCTATGTGTTAGAGCCCACAATTCCTAACTTCTTTCAAAATATTTTTTTCCTGAGGTTGGGGGCAGCTGTAACATGAGGTATATGTAACTCTATAAACCAAGGTTCTGGATGAGATAAAAGTATAAACTATGCAATCAACCTTGGAAAGTTCTCTTCACTAATATCTGTGGCCTTTTGCCAGGATTAGCATAGCTTTCCCTCAGCTTAATCGAACGAAAGCTTGACAAAATCATAGTTCACCACCAATATCCCAGACTCCTGCATGACCATCCGTGTGTTTGTCCTGGCTGCAAGGTCCCACTAGAGGTGGTGGTAGTGCAATATTGAAGCATTGGCATGGAGTTGTCACAGTCTTCAACATTGACTCTGGACCTCATAAAATTTCATGCTATGAAGTCCAGTATTCTGCTGATATCACCTACTGTCCTGCTTCAACGATGAATCCGTCCTTATTTACATGAACCATTTGTGCTGTATACTGACTTCATTAAGATGGAGGACAAATTCTAAAATCTGAAACATTGGGCCTCACTGTTAAGGGATAGGGAATGCACCATGTCATGCTCCTGTACCCCTGTCTGAACTTCTGGACCATGTAATTATATTTTTTTCTTTAAATTACAAATGTTTAATTTTATAATGTTTAATTACAAAATCAGAAATTCAGCTTTGTTAGCCTTCTTTTTCCCTTTCACTTTTAAGTTATAATTATTTTCAGAAGAATCTCAGAAGGTCAGTAGGAGGCAGTCATCACACACTTTATTTTCAATAGAATGCAAAAGCAATTTAAACCATCTCTTTATCCTTGTTTGTTAGGCCCTCTCAGCATTGCTTTGCCTTTAAGCAATGTGTTTTCAAAAGTCCTTCAATACATTTGTTCCATACGATATTATTTAGGAACATCAAGGCCAAATCACAACCCATTTGTCAATCGATAGTTTTGATAATAAATATTCTTAATCTGTGTGTAATTTAGATTTTGAAGCACAATATTACTTGGTAATTTAAAAGAGTTGGAGATTAATTGCATCTTGACTATTTGAGGCATTAATGTGGAAGAATGGATTGCCCATCCAGTGTAAAAGTTGCATTTTTTTCATCCAGTTGATACTGATGGATTGAAAATTTGGGAGGATCTACAATAGGTGATTGATCCCTCCAAATTACTGGAGGCAATAAGGTTCTGGTTGGGAAGATGAGGATATCCCCTGTAGTTTTATAAATGCATGTTCCCAGCACGGAGCTTCAATCACGACTTTATATTGAGAATCTAAACACAAGGGTCATTAGATTTTTCATTTGTTAATTCCCTAAGGTCACAAGTTTGTAAACCAAACTCTAAGTTGTCAATCAAAGTGTCATATGTGCCAGTTCTGCATCTTAAAATGATCTATTTGAAGGTGGACCATAATTAATCGTGTACACTGTTCATTATGCACCTGTTTTCTAAATAATCTCAAATCTGCCTCAAAGGTCTCCCTGAGGTAGCTTTTTAGTATTGAACATGAGTACAGAGTATCAGAATATATATTGGGCTATATTGTTGTCTTAGCTCCTGACAAAATGTTTTAGGTTATGGCATAACAATGAGGATGTGAAGTTCATCCAAACAGCTGGATGTGATTTTTGTCATCGTACACCAATAAAGTATTTTTGCACAATGACATGAAAAAAATGTTTCAGTACATCTGAATAAGAAAACAATATTTTCCAAACAACTTTCTTCTGGAGTGTCAAGGAAGTTTTTGTCGATTTCCTGGCATGTCTTTGACAGAAGATTGAGTGACCCCCAGAGCAGCAGTAACAGCCATGCCACAAGGTTTGTTGGGAATCAGGAACTCCCACGTAAATGAATGTTTAATGATTTGCTTCTATAAGTTCTCATGTGATTTTTCACTGCTTGGAGTGAAATGTGTTTGCTTTTTCTATTAATTTTTATATTATAAACTACAATATCATAAACACACTGAACATTTAAAAAATACTTGATAATGACCAATTATGTTAAATGAATACTGTGTCTTTAGTGAATTGTGTGTGATATCTTTTACACTGTTTAAACTGTTCAGTACAGGCTGTGAGTAAAAGCTGATACAGGAAGGGTGCTTTAATCTATGGTTCTGCTCAAACTGGAGATATCCAGTTCAGACTGGTAACAGGCATGGGGGAGGGGAGATTTGGAGAGCAGAGCTGAACTTCAATAAGCAAGTTCATTTTACATTACAATATTCAGTGTTAGGTTTTAAAAGAACATCAAATAGGAAAATGCTATAATCAAAACAAAAGGGGAGAAATTCAATTGATTGGCTATCTATTCTGCAAATGCAAAATGGACAGCCTACACTTTATAATTCACTGGCTGGGGATATGGGGGAGGGGAGTCACCTTGGCCATCTCATTGACCCTGAAAACTTAAATAATGGCATATTCAGAGATTCTAAAGTTGACGATCAGCATACCTGTCTGAAACTGCAGTAAGATGCATGGAAATCAAAATTCTAACTCCACTTGATAGATGCAGGTTAGCTGCCATCTGCATGGAGCTGGTCAGCAAGTAGCGCCTGTTGGAATTGAGCAGGGTAAGACTAAGGGCAGGTTGCAAGATCTTTGTGGTACTAAGAATAGAATGCATTCTCGCCTTGACCCTATCCATGATCCATAAAAACAGTTCTCCCAGAACAACTCTGAGCTGAGAACCTTCATCATCAAAAGATCTTGACATGATCGTGATTGCAAGCAGAACTTGGGAGCATTGTCAGTTGAGCTGAGCTGCAATTGGTGGATCTTTATGCTGGCTTCGGCCTAACGTCAATTCAGTTGCGTTACTCAACCTGAAACTCTAACTCTGATTTCTCTCCATGGATACTGCCAGACCTGCTGAGCTGGACCAGCAATTTCTGTTTTTGTTTGTGGCTGAGGTGATGTTGGAGTTGTTGGAGTTTGGCTAGGTCACAGTTATAGACAATAGACAATAGTGCAGGAGTAGGCCATTCTGCCCTTTGACCCTGCACCACCGTTCAATATGATCATGGCTGATCATCCTTAATCAGTATCCTGTTCCTGTCTTATCTCCATAATCCTTGATTCTACAATCTTGAGAGCTCTATCCAACTCTTTCTTAAATGAATCCAGAGACTGGGCCTCCACTGCCCTCTGGGGCAGAGCATTCTACACAGCCACCACTCTCTGGGTGAAGAAGTTTCTCCTCATCTCTGTCCTAAATGGTCTACCCCATATTTTTAAGCTGTGTCTTCTAGTTTGGCACTCACCCATC
>NC_057711.1:47842431-47843745 GCF_004010195.1 Chiloscyllium plagiosum
AGGTGTGGTCTCACCAGGGCCACAGCTGTACAGCTGCAGAAGAACCTCTTTGCTTCTATACTCAATCCCTCTTGTTATGAAGGCCAGCATGCTATTAGCCTTCTTCACTACCTGCTGCACCTTCTTTGACTGGTATACAAGAACACCCAGATCTCTCTGCACTGCCCCTTTACCTAAATTGATTCCATTTAGGTAGTAATCTGCCTTCCTGTTCTTGCCACCAAAGTGGATAACCATACATTTATCCACATTAAACTGCATCTGCCATGCATCTGACCACTCACCTAACTTGTGCAGGTCACCCTGTAATTTCCTAACATCCTCCTCACATTTCACCCTGCCACCCAGTGTCATCAGCAAATTTGCTAATGTTATTACTAATACCATCTTCTACATCATTAACATATATTGTAAAAAGCAGTACTGATCCCTGCGGTCACTGCCTGCCATTCCGAAATGGAGCCGTTTATCACTACTCTTTGTTTCCTATCAGCCAACCAACTTTCAATCCAAGTTAGTACTTTGCCCCCAATACTATGCGCCCTACTTTTGCTCACCATCCTTCTATGTGGGGCTTTATCAAAAGCTTTCTGAAAGTCCAGGTACACTACATCTACTGGATCTCCCTTGTCCATCTTCAGAGTTACATCCTCAAAAAATTCCAGAAGATTAGTCAAGCATGATTTCCCCTTCATAAATCCATGCTGACTCTGACTTATCCTGTTACTACTATCCAGATGTGTCGTAATTTCATCCTTTATAATAGACTCCAGCATCTTTCCCACCACTGAGGTCAGACTAACTGGTCTATAATTTCCTGCTTTCTCTCTCCCACCTTTCTTAAAAAGTGGTACAACATTAGCCACCCTCCAATCTGCAGGAACTGATCCTGAATCTATCGAACTCTGGAAAATAATCACCAACACATCCACGATTTCTTGAGCCACCTCCTTCAGTACCCTGGGATGTAGATCATCAGGCCTGGTGGATTTATCAACCTTCAGACCTAACAGTCTCTCCAACACCAATTCCTGGCAAATATAAATTCCCTTCAGTTCACGTTCTTCAGCCACTGTTACCTCAGGGAGATTGCTTGTGTCTTCCCCAGTGAACACAGATCTGAAGTACCAATTCAATTCTTCTGCCATTTCTTTGTTCCCCGTAATATATTCCCCTGTTTCTGTCTTCAAGGGCCCAATTTTAGTCTTAACCATTTTTTTGCCTTTCACATACCTAAAAAAGCTTTTACTATCCTCCTTTATATTTTTGGCCAGTTTACCTTCGTACCTCATTTTTTCTCTGCGTATTTCCTTC
>NC_057711.1:47844655-47868624 GCF_004010195.1 Chiloscyllium plagiosum
CCGTTGTCTTTCTTGACTTCCCTTGTTCTAACTTTCCCTCCAATTTCCTTCTTAAACATCCAGTTTGTCCCCTCCCTCCCGCTACTTAGTTTAAACGTAGCTGTGTTGCAGTAGCAAACCTGCCTGCCAGAATGCTGGCCCCTCACCTATTCAGGTGCAAACCGTCTCTCTTGTAGAATTTATGATTACCACAAAACATACCCCAGTGATCCAAGAATTTAAATCCTTGCTTCCTGCACCAGTTCCCCAGCCACACGTTCAAGTCCATTATCTCCCTGTTTCTTGCCTCACCAGCCCAAGGAACTGGAAGCAAACCAGAGATAACTATCCTGGACGTCCTGCTTTTCAGCCTTCTTCCGAGTTCTCTGAAGTCCCGCTGTAGTATGTTCCTCCTCTTCTTCCCGACATCATTTGTGCCGACATGTACCACAACCTTCGTCCTTGAGGATTTCCTGCACTCTGTCTGTGATGTCTTTAACGCTGGCACAAGGAAAGCACACACCATCCTTAAGTCCCATCTGCTGCCACAAAAACCCCGGTCAGTTCCTCTCACTATGGAGTCCCCTATTACCACAGCTCTGTGTGATGTCCGACTCTTCTGCTCTGTCTCCACGCCAACTTTTGATTGACAGACCTGGCCGCCTCGCGGACTGGCAATGTCATCTGTCTCTACTGTTTCCAAAAGATTCAACTTGTTCCTGACAGTTACTTCCCCCGGTGTCTGTTGCACTTGTCTCCTCTCTGCCTTCCTCATCATCTGCCCTCTTCTGCTCTCTTCTGGTACGATTGGTGTAATAACCTCGCTGAAGGTCTTGTCCAGAAAGATCTCGTTCTCTCGGATGAGCCTTATGGTCGATGTAATAACCTCGCTGAAGGTCTTGTCCAGAAAGATCTTGTTCTCTCGGATGAGCCTAAGGTCCTGGAGTTCTTTCATCAGTGCTGCAATAAGGTCTGTCAGTCGCTGAACATGCATACTTTCCACACTTATACGAGCCAGACACACCAGAGTCGTTAACCTCCCACATCAAGCACGTAGCACACTGAACCAGCTTGGCAGTCATGTCTTCACCCTCTTCAACTGTCGCGTAATCACTTCACTCAACTTCCTTGTCAAAGACTCCTGAGCTAAAGCCTCACTCTTCAATCCACAGGAACTTCCTTGGACCCTCTTTTTGGGGCAAGTCTGTGGACTTTTAATTCAGGCTAGAGGAGGAGGGAGGGAGGGAGGCCCTACTTTGTAGGACCTGGGATCTAGAACACACCCACTCAAGTAACAATCACTTACCTTCCCGAGCGGCTTTGCGCTCTGCCTTCACTTCCGCCCAGCTCCCGCCGCTCTCTGATGTGAAAAAAAGCATACAGTTGCCTACGTGCAGGAGAGGGTGCCTCAAATATATGTAAACGTAATCTTGTACTAGTAAGAAATGCCTTTCGTTTGTTTGTAGGATAGAGTCAGATTCCAATGTTTGTTTCCTAACATGCTACTGTACAGAACCGAACTGCTTTAGTGACTAAGTATGTATATAAAGACATTTTTATGAATAAGGTATATTTTTTGAAATTTTAAAAAGCATACATTCTCCTCCTGACACCACATAAATGTATCTAAAAAGGATCAATACTTAGATTGCTAAACACCCATTGCAATTGGGATTAACATGAACAGTTCCTGCTTAGTTCATTACATGTTAAAATTATAATCAAGGTCTTGTATTTTCAGTGGTAAAACTGGGTGTTCATCCAAAAGTATACTAATAAAATTAAATTCAGCAGTAAATGGATAGCCACACTCTCTGCTCTGTGACTGATCGTATTTCAGACAAGAATAGTGACTGACACTTAAAAATGCCCCATTTAGCTCATGAAATTCACTATCAATATCCTTAAGCAACAGTCACCAAACAAAGGCTTACCCTCATCATATAAACTTGTTACAGTCAAGAATTGCTGCAGAAGAATTCAGAAGAGATACAAAATGAATTTTTTTTATATATATCAAGACACAAAGTGCAAAGAATTCAATGCTTGCTGCAGTGTTACCTGTCCACAACAACCATTCCTGTGAGCCTTGCATTCCAAATAGACTGCTATCAGGATTCCTGGATCCTGGAGAGAATTCCTGCTTTTGGGAGCTGCCACAAGTAATTTCCGTGGTGTCAGTGGGTGTGGTGACCACTGTTCCATCCCAGAGATGAAGACCATTGATGGAGGTGTGGAATGCTGGTGGGTATGGCATGATGACCACAGCCTGTCAAGATAAACAGATGGTTCAGGGAAGGCTTGTCTCCTGTGGATTCCCCACTTGCTGCTAGTGGTTCCCACTGTCGGATACAGGATTCCCAAGAAGACAGGGCTATTCCTAGGACTTGGGACAGGAGATATTTTAAATCCCAATTACCAAGGTCTGGTTTGAAAATGGACCACTGTGTATGAGTCACAGGCCTAGGCCAGGAGCAGTAACAGGGTCTTTCCCTACCACTGACCACCCCAGTACCAATTATCAGACACGAATTAGTTTTTAAGTGACCATTTAAAGGCCTTAATTGGTCTCCAGGCCAGAAGGCCATTCTTAACTCTTCCAGCCCTGATCTTGTGGAGGAGAGTCAGGGAGGCAAACACCCCGCTGCCGTAAGCCACCTTGCCCAATATCGATCCCCTCCCTACTCAGTTCTTTCTCTTTCCTGAGGCATTAGATTTCCACCATTATAACTTGCTTGTTCCTCTGACTTCAGAAGCTTTTATTTTCTCTCTTACCTGCGGACTGGTGAAGAAGTCAGCTTTATCTCAACTGTAAGGGTTTTGACTTGGGCATTTTTTTAAGTTCATTGCAAGATTGTTTCAAAAGATTGATGCTTTGGAACTAATGAATACCATTCATTTACTATGATCTTTGTATGAGGCCCAATGAAGAACAATTAGCTCCTTATAGTTGGTGCAGCCTCCCCCTATGAAACACATCAGCACATTCTGACATTTTTATTCTGGATGATTGGCTTGATGTGACATGTTGTCCCTTTCAGGATAAAAAAGGATGTTTCTATTCTTAATGGTAAAGTCTGTGTTTTTTTTAATTTTCAGGTTTTTAAAAAAAATATTAAAATAGCAGTTTCAGCTGCTTAATAGAAATGCATGTCGCTACTAATCTGTGCTAACAATGATAATAAAAACTGCTAAAGGACAAATTGTGTTTAAATAGTTTTAACTTACAAAGTCCTTTGCAAATTGGAAGAAGTTTACAGTCTGAAATAGACAGGCACATTGGACATTTGTTGGTCAGCGAGTTAAAATGATATTAGCTGTATTCTCTGCATTATTGGACAATAAAACTGATAGCCCTAATTTAGAGGATGTTGTCACCACTTTAACACCAACTGCAACAAACGAAGATTGCTCCAAGTGTACCATTCTACTCTATCCACGGACAAAAAAAAACAAACTGCAGGCCCCGTCCCAGGTGTCAACGAGTCATTACTCAATTTGATTCTTATCATGTACTATCCAGAAACAGCTGAGTGCACTGGACACAGTAAAGGCTGTGGGCCCAAATGACACCCTAGCTATGGAGCTGAAGCTTATGCTGCAGGATCTCCATGCTTCTAACCAAACTGTTCTAGCATAGTTGTGAAAGTTTAATCTCCTTGGCTATTCTGGGAAATTGCTCTGGTATGTCCTGTTCACAAAAAGCAAAACATATCCAATCCAGGCAATTATGATCTCATCAGTTTAACTTTTGGTCATTAGCAACAAGTTGTCATGAACAAAGTTGTATTTACTTCTACAGTAACTTAGTCTTACGGCCGAACCCCCAGTGAGGTTCCCCAAGTTATTACTGTTCCAGGTGGGATACCTCGAATTGTCTTGCTCCAGGGTGAGAAGGGGTGAACTCAGTCCCTTCTTTATTCACCCTCAAACTCAGTGAATTGCAAAAGTAGTAATTTACAAACACTCCCTTCTTTGTGGATACCTGTCTTCCACACCAGTTTTAAATGGAGCCAGCTATTTTAAGTTAAGAAATGGGAGAGTTTATTTGTTGCTGAGCATGAGAAGAAATAAGAACACAACACATATACATACAGATTATGGATAAGAAATGAATCTAAAGAACATTGAAAAAAAGATATTTGGGTCAGTCTCTGAATCATTTGTAAAGAGTCAATAGAAGAATGCAGTGATCATTGCAAGGATTGTTACTGGTCATATCAGTGTTTGTAGTTGAATGGCTGATTTTGAAGTTCTTGCATTTGCAGGTCAATAGAAATTCTTTTATCCTGGTTCCTTTCAACTATGGCTAGCCAGCAGAACTCAGAATGAGAGAGTGATTTTTCTTTTTCTTAACCTATGTTGCAGGAGTGTTTAGTGGGTTTTCACAATGCTGTGACGTACTGTACATATCAGTTCACATATAGGACAATAGACTACGAATGAATACAGACCAGGGTTTGAGCTTGCTTTAAACCCCTATCCCTTTTATTTTAGAAAAGGAAAATTGCAAACTTGTCTCTTGTCTTGACAGTTGTCTTTTTTACTGTTATGTTTACAGTCTGAAATATTCACAGGGAATTGCACTGCAGTTTGTGGAGCATTTCCCCCCTTTTAAGTCCATTCCTTTGCAGCTTCCTTGAAACTTCATCAGTTATGACATTTCAGGATCTCTTTCTCCAGCAAGTCACCGAATTTGCAGCAGCAGTCATTTGTTTGGCTGTAGCAGTACTCAGTTAAGAAAAAACATTTGTTGGAATTAAAGGATCAAAACATGGTTTGTCGTTATGATCCATCATAATGCTACTGGTATAAAATATACTTATCAATGCTCAGTTTATGTTTTGCCAGAGTCACTTGGCTCCAGGCCTTCAAACAGCCTTGATTCAAACTTGAACCAATGATCTGAATTGCACGTGAGAGGTGAAAGTGACTCCTCATGACAGCAAGACAGGATAGAGTTCTGTCATGAAGGAGTCCTAGTGAAATTGAAGTCGATGAGAATAGGAAGGAAAGCTCTCCACTATTTGGAACTGCACTCCCAACACAAAGAGAAATGGTACAGCATTGCAGGAGTTCTTCAGGATTGTGTCATTGAGCCACTAATCTTTAGCTGCTTCATTACTACATACACTTCTCCATAATGTCAGAAGCAGGAATGTTTGCTGACAGCAAAATCCTCAAGTCTATTTGCAATTTTGTAGATAATGAAGCAGTTTGCGTCAGTGTTACAGGCAGATTGCAGGGTTTAACCAGCTGTTCATGAGCAGATTGTAATCTAATGTTTTTTTTTAACAGCAACAGAAGTTTATTTCATATTTGCTCTGTGGACTTTGCAAGAGTCACAAGAATGCTGTTATGAAGTTAAGCACGAGGTGTGGTTTATTTCGAGCATTCTTTGAAGCAAAGAAGTCTTGTAAAGCAAGCCACTTAAAAGTATAAAAGGAGTTATGGAGTTAGAATGGATAAAGAGCTTATTCAGTTCATAAACGTAGCACAGAGTTGTTGAGGACACAGCAGGGGAGCAGCAGGAAAGTAGAAGTCAGGGAGAGAGGATTAAAGCAATGCAGAGGGGCTGAGGATACAAGAGGGACAGAGTGAGACGAGCACAGAGTATAAAATCAGTGCAGAGGAGGTGATGATGCAGCAGACAACAGTGGATACTGCCATGTCATGAGGAAGCAACCTGAGGTTTGACATTACAAGGAGGCAGATCTGTAATTCATCTGAGAAACAGTGTGAAGAGAAATTGAGCCAATTAGTTAAAGCTTTGGGAGAGTGAGGGGGCAACCTTTTTATACAGAGAGTGGTATATATCTGGAATGAACTGCCAGAGGAAGTGGTGGATGCAGGTACAGTTAAAACATTTAAAAGACATTTGGATAGGTAACTAAATAGGAAAGGTTTGGAGGGATATGGACCAAATGCAGGCAAATGGGACACATTTAGTTGGGAACATGGTCGGCATGGACAAGTTGGACTAAAGGAAGTCCAAAATCATTGACTATCTTGCTCCTCAGATGCTGCCTGACCTGCTGTGCATTTTTCCAGCACCACACTTTATCGACTCTGACTTCTCCAGCATCTGCAGTACTCACTATGTCCTAGTTGGACTGAAAAGTCTGTTTCCATGCTATATGCCTCAGTGATTATGACTATATTCATTAAACTTCCTGCTGGTGTGGGGATAATCTACTGAATAAGTGGGAAATTGTTCAGTGCACCTGCATCACTTTCAGTCCAGAACCAAGGCCATTTCAATCATTGTCATCAAGCAGAGGTACGCAGGTGACACTTGCATCTGCACATACTCATAGATCGAGCTCCAAACTGTCATCAGTGCAGTCACGGAGGAAGATACAAGAACGATTTTAGGGTAAACATCCAGAGTTAAAGGACAACTTCAGGCCTATTCCTGCTGCATTACACTGCCCCTTGACTGTTCAGATGGAGTGCGCCCTGAGACAATGTGCATAAATTCCCATACCTGGAACCTCCTCTCAGCAAGGTTAAATTTCAACAAAGAAATTAAACTTCACCTCCAGTGTACCAGCACTGCCTTTGGCTGTCTGAGGAACAGGATGTTTCCTGAATATCAACCTCAAATTCAATACCAAGCTTCTGGTCTGGAGGGCAGCAGTGTTACACATAGACAATATACAGCAGACACCGCAAATATCACTGGCAATGTCTGTGCAAAATCCAGGCAATCCGCTGACAGGATAAGTTCTCCAGTATCAGTATCCTTTCTCAGCCAACATGCCCAGTATTGAGGCACTGCTTACGGTCAATCACTCATGTTGGGCAGACCACACCATCCACATGACTGACATAAGACTCCCAAAACAAGACTGCTACTCTAGGCTTTGTGATAGCAAACAGTTACCATGGAGTTAGAGGAAAGAATTTATCAATGTCCTCAAAGCCTCCCTGAAAAATGTCCCATTTCCTCTCTCTAGCCCAAAGTTACTTGAACTGAAAAATGATTTATGAAGATATTATTGATTTTGAATTTCTCTCAGATGGAGGTCATGGGCAACTAGCATCCCACCACCCACTTCAGCAAGCACCAGCTGCCAAAAAATTAATCCAGTGTTGGACTATTTAGTCATCTCAAGGCTCACAACAGCAAAGTGGAAGAAAGCTATGCTGGATCGTGAGGGACTGCCTCAGATGAAACTTTTGGGATACCAGTATATCAATGTCTTTCCTTGTTAAGCTAAAGACCAAAAGTCCAAACTTGAGGTTAGCAGTCTGGAAATTACTGTGAGAATCATTGAGGAGTTGAAAGCAGTATCTTCTATTTAAAGACCTTTTCAAGTGTGTTCTCAGGAAGTTTTGCCCTTGGAGATGTGACTTCTTCACTATCATGACAAAAGAAAGTTGCAGTTTCAGAGTGCAAAATTATAGGTCATTATCTGTTTTTTACAGGATGGTTTGCTTTTGCAGCCTAGAGTTAGGGGTGTTTATTTTCAGTTGATAAGGTATGGAACTGGATTTTTGCCTCAAGTGTTTGCTATTTCAAAATGGTATCGCTGAAAGGCTATGTCTATTAACCTCATACACCGCTACGCTGCACTGCTTAAATTGACACCATGATTTGGAGATGCTGGTTTTGGACTGGGGTGTACAAAGTTAAAAATCACACAACACAAGGTTATAGTCCAACAGGTTTAATTGGAAACACTAGCTTTCGGAGTGCTGCTCCCTCATCAGGTGGTTGTCAGGTGATTCAAACCAGTGTCCACTGGCAATACAGGATTCAGCTTTAAACCACCTGTGTGGAGTGGGGAGTGGAAGGAGGGAGGAGAAGGGATGGCTATGAAGAGTGCAGGGGGTCTGTCAAAGGGAGGGGCAAGAGTTGGAAGCAGTCTTTTTGTTCCTTACCCTGCCTCCATTATCTTCACTTACTCTCTCCTCCTATCCTCCTTATTTCTCCCAGTCCTTACTCCTTCCCCAAAAATTCTCCATTGAGGCTTGTTATTACAGCCTTTAAATATAAGAAGTTTGCATATTTTGTGGAAAGAAAATGTAATCGCTGATGCTTTATCCTCAATGTAAACAATGGAAATTTTCAGAAAGTAATCAAGCAGTTGTATGGTGATTAAGAAGCTAGTGGGAGAAAAATTGAATGGTGTGAGTTGTTTAAGTGTTACAAACCTAGCCATGAAATGTCATTTCATTTTGTTCTTTAAAGGTAGAGGCATGTTGAGAGCATCACTATTTTTCTTTTACTGTACTCTTTTTTGTGGTTTGGAAGTGTGAGTTGAGGTGAAGAAATGAACTTTGAATAGCTGCTTGTTTTAAAAGAGACAAGAGCAAAAACTGATGCTATTTGTTAGAATTTGATCTGGAAAGTAATTCAATTTAATTATGGATCTGCTGATGAAGTACTCAAAACTGGCAGCTGGTTGAATGATGAATTAGGCAAAAGTGAGGACTGCAGATGCTGGAAACCAGAGTTTAGATCAGAGTGGTGCTGGAAAAGCACAGCAGGTCTGGCAGCATCTGAGGAGCAGGAAACTCGACGTTTCGGGCAAAAGCCCTTCATCAGGAATGATGAATTAGTCAATCAAGGGACGACTAATATGAACCAGCCAACCATGGAGAATGTTGATTAAAAAGAGAAAAAGGAAAAAAACAGTTCTGACTAGGTTTTTGCAGAAGGCAGAGTGATTTTGGAAGCCTCTGGACTGTTTGTTCTGTTTTGCTGTCCCTAGTTTTTTGTCCAATTATCAAATTATTGACTGTTCTGAGACAATAATCCCAGTCTGTAAGAAATAATTATATATTCCCAGGGCTCTGCTGAAATTGTTTGCAATAACCAATGACTTTGGAAAAACAGTTGCAGAAGTTCCATTTCAAAGGAATATGGAAATTGAGTGACAAAAAGTTGTACTAAGTATGCAAAAACACATCCTGGTTGGAAACAACTAGCTCTAAATTTGTGTGGTGCCATATTTTATAATAGTACAGGCCGATTTGCTATAACGCATGTTTTGTCAATGTAAATTCGCTGTAACGCGAAAGGACACTGTTTATAAACTGCAAACTTTTAAAATGTGTGTTGGCTTAATGCAATTACATCAACAACACTTTAAGCACTGTTTCTAAAGTGGGATTTTTCTATAACACGGGGTTGCACAAGATCGCAACCGTTGCATTATAGAAAAATTGAGTATTGTTTAATTTCCCACCTTTATAATCAAAGTAGTGGAAGAATTCTGTCCAATGAGAAGAATGTATAAAAATAGTAGTTCTTTGTTCGGGTGAACAACTCATTGTTTGAGCATTTCATGAAGGCCTGATATTCATTGCTTCAAACTGTTTAATTGAACTGGCAGTTTACTATTCTTTTAGTTTATTTTTAGTTTATCCCATAATTGTGTCTGTCAGTCTGTGTGTGAATGGAGATTATGATTAACAAAATTGGGTTTAGATTACCTTGTTTACCTTTCATCTGATAAAGTTAAATAATTAATAATAAATTGTAAATTTTTGTTTCATTTATAAACTTGGCTTCTAAGGGTTGTTATTTGTAAAGTCTGGATTGGGCAATTATGAGAGTCATTTAAAGTTTTAATTTTACTGTTTTGTGAATCTAGTGATGGAGAGGCTGCTTTGGTTTGGTTTGCTATGCCCATGTTGTGACAATATGGAGAGAGAGCGAGAGAGACAGATATGTATTGGCAATTGGTTTTTACCCCGTTTGTGACTGCCTGAATGCAGCAAAACATGAATAATATTCAGACTCGGCCTGATAAATGCTGCATCTCATTTGCAGGACACAAATGCAAGACAATGACCATCTCTAACAAGAGAGATTGTAACCATCTCCTCTTAACATTGAATGGCATTATCATCACTGAAGCTCCCACGATCAACATAATTGTGATTAGCATTGATCAGAAACTGAACTGGACCAGCTATATAAATACTGAGGCCATAAGAGCCAATTAGAGATTAGGAATTTTGAGGCAAATAACTCAAATCCTGACTGCCCAAAATCCTTTTTACTATTATAAGGTAGAAGTCAGGAGTGTGACACAATATGCCCTACCTGTCTGGATAACTGGGTCTCCAACAACACTAAAGGAACCTCCAGTCCTCAAGGACAAAGCAGCCCACTTGATTTGCATTCCATTGACCCATTAATTATTCACTCCATCTACTACTGACACATGTAACATACTATCTCAAAGATGCTCTACAGCCTTTTGCCAAGGTTCCTTGGACAACATCTTTCAAGTTAAAGCCTCTACAACCTAAATGAACGTTAAGCACAAGGGAACACTATGTGCAAATTTCCCTCCAACACACCACACCATCTCAACTTGTATCACTATCATTCGGTCAAAATCCTGGAATTCCTTTCCCAACTGCACTTTGGGTAATCTTTACACCAAAAGTACTGCAGTGGTTGAATCAAATAATTTACCATCACTTTCTCAGTAATGATTACAGTTAAGCAATGAATGCTGGCCACCTGAGCGATGTCACACCACGAGAATGAAAAGAAAGAAATGCCATTAGATCCACTAATTCAGTTTTATAGTGTTCCTATTAGAATCTAATGGGCCAAAGTTTACAGTAGCATTGACATCAAAACTAACCACATTCATCACCACTACACCTCAGAAAGTGAAAGCAACTTCTGAAATTCACACGTGCAGTTAAATGCATAAATCCATAAGCTGCTGTCACTGAATCTCCAAATGGTACATTATTGAATTTCCAAAAGACTCGTGTCAATTAGAAATCACTAAAATGATGAGATCTTCTAATTTTGTGCTAATACTGTTGCTGTACAACTCTTTGAAAATGTTACAATTTGTTAAATGATATATAATTGATTTCTTTGTGGTGTACTATCATTATTATTTATAACAAATGTCTGACACCAGAAAATCTAATTTTATATTTGCAGAAAATCAAATTTTTGTTCAATGATCTATAATTTTAAAAAATCACTTGTCGTAGTTCAGCCTAATCATATCTATATATTCAAAAAATGTATTTCACTGTCTATAAAGTCTAGATAAAAGTGAAGGATAATGATTGCATTTCATTTTCTTGTCTGTTTTCCATGAAAATATTTGAGTCTGACTGTCTGCTACACAACAGACATTTCTTTTCAGAGCCACAGTGTCATCTAACTGTACAGCACGGAAACAGACCCTCCTGCCAACTCATCCATGCTGATCCGATATTCCAAATAAATCTAGTCCCATTAGCCAGCATTTATCCCTCTAAACCCTTCCTATTCATACACCCATCCAGATGCCTTTTAAATGTTGTAATTGTACTAGCCTCCACCACTTCCTGTGGCTGCTCATTCCTGCTCACCCTCTAGGTGAAAAGGTTGCCCCTAAGGTCCCTTTTAAATCTTTCACCTCTCATCTTAAACCTATGCCCTCTAGTTTTGGACTTCCTACCCTGGGAAAAAGACTTTGGCCGTTCATCCTATCAATGCCCCTCATGATTTTATAAACTTCTATAATGTCACCCTTCAGTCTCTAACGCTCCAGGGAAAATAACCTTATCCTATTCAGCCTTTCTCAATAGCACAAACTCTCCAACTCTGGCAACATTCTTGTAAATTTTTTCAGAACTCTATCAAGTTTCACAGCATCCTTCCTATAGCAGGGAGACCAGAATTGAACACAGTATCTCAAAAGTGGCCTAACCAATGTCATGTACAGTTGCAACATGACCTCCCAATTCCTTTACTCAATGCACTAACCAATAAAGGCAAACATACTAAAAGCCTTCTTCATGATACTGTCTACCTGAGACTCCAATTTCATGGAACTATGAACCTGCACTCTGAGATCTCTTTGTTCAGCCACACTCCCCAGGACTTTACCATTAAGTGTATAAGGAGAAAGTGAGGACTGCAGATGCTGGAGATCAGAGCTGAAAATGTGTTGCTGGAAAAGCGCAGAAGGTCAGGCAGCATCCAAGGAACAGGAGAATAAGGGCATATGCCCGAAACGTCGATTCTCCTGTTCCTTGGATGCTGCCTGACCTGCTGCGCTTTTCCAGCAACACATTTTCAGCATTAAGTGTATAAGTCCTGCTCTGATTTACCTTTCCAAAATGCAGCACCTCACATTTATCAAAGTTAAACTCCATTTGCCACCACCTTGGCCCATGTGATCAAGGTCCCGTGGTACTCTTGAGATAACCTTTTTTACTGTCCACTGCACCTCCAATTTTGGTGTCATCTGCAAACTTACTAACCATACTTCCTATGTTCGCATCCAATTCATTTATGTAAATGATGAAAAGCAGTAGACCCAACACTGATCCTTGTGGCACACTGTTAGTCATAGGCCTCCAGTTTGAAAAGCACCCCTCCACCACCACCCTCTGTCTCCTGCTTTTGAGCCAGTTCGGTATCCAAATGGCTAGTTCTCCCTGTATTCCAATTGATCTAACTTACTAACCAGTCTACCATGTGGAACCTTGTGAAACGCCTTTCTGAGGTCCATAAAGATCATGTCCACTGCTCTGTGCTCATCAATCCTCTTCGTTACTCTTTCAATAATCTCAATGAAATTAGTGAGACATGCCATATTGACTATCCCCTAATCATTCTGTGCCTTTTCAAATACATGGAAGTCTTCTCCCTCAGGATCCCCTCCAACAACTTGCCCACTACTGATGTCAGGCTCACTGGTCTATCGTTCCTTGGCTTTTCCTTACCATCTTCCATTATTTTATCTTTCAGATCTCATTTTTGATGTCCATTTACCTGAGTCGAGAACTCTCTGATGAAAGTTGCTCTGCCCTTGGACTGGTATTACATTATTTCTACCTGTGCCAGTTCAGCTGGATGCTTATTCAGGTCAGTGCAGAAAATCTCTTGTCCTAAGTCTGTAGGAACTCGGCCAGATTTTCTCATTTCTTTCAATAAAATGTAAAGGAAATGAAAGAAGTGCGTTGAGAAGGACTGAAAGGAAGTCAAATCTAACACCCTGAGGAGCAGACCTGTGCATGGAACTACTTATGGAATAACTCCTAATACTTTGCTGGAACTATTTATTTAATAACTCCTCATACTTTTCTGGAACTATTTATGTAATAGCTCCCAATACTTTTCTGTACACAAGAATGAAGACAGAAACAATAAGTTATAGATCCTTACAATTTGTTTTAAATTTATCTGTAAAAAAGTCTTGCATCTCATGCACGTCACCTTCAGATATCACATTTCTGCGTGTTAATGATAGAAAAGTATCACCTTCTGTTTTTTTTTTCTAAAATTAATGACTTGACATTCTACAAGGGCAGGAAGGGGGCAATTATGACCAGCTGACAACATACAGATATTTGCTATTGACCTGCAGTAGACTTCATTATCACTGTTTGTAGCCTTTGTGTACAAATCCTCAAAGGGATATCTGAGCAGTGTGCTTAAAGGGAACCACCTGAGTAAACATAGCTGCCAAACTTAGCTGCCAAACATCTTGAGAACTCTGCCAGCTCACCCTCTTGTGGTCACCACCCCAGCCCACCCCAACACTCCAAAAACTTCAGCCACAGAATCAGCAGATCACCCCTGAGAAAATGCAAATGCCAAAGTTACTGTAGAAGATTGGGTAAATCTCTAATACCATGGCCATGCTTCAAGTTGCAGATTGTCTTTGAGCAACACAAAAGGAGATTTACCAGTTTTACATCTTCGAGATGTTGGTGGGAGATCAGCAAATGCATTAGTTACTCATTTGGTTCCCTGGGCTGTCTATATGAGATTATAATGTAGCTGACAGGAAGTTGACAACTTGTCACTTCTGAATGTTATTTACTTAATGAGAAACTAAACTGTGGTGATGTGAATGGGTTGCTGTTTCACTATCACCTGTTTTACTCTATTGCACAAGGTCGAGACTTATCCCCCACCGAGTACCAGATTTCGGTGACAACTTTGCTGCAGGGGATGGACCCTATACCTGCTTCTTACAAAGGCCAGATGCCCAGGGAACTGCAATAGTTCCCATGTAATGTCATGAAGAGTATCAGGTCACCAAAGAATGCATGTGGGCTTCACTTGAACACAGCATATAAACTACTGAGGATTGACATAGTTTCAATTGTTATTTGGCCCTATGTGTTTTTGATTTATATGTAAAAGCCAACACCTTTCTGAGCATTAATTTTACCCAGGATACCTAGCTGTCTTGGCTCAGCAAGCACTAAATAGCATGAGCCCGTTTTGTTGCAAAGCTACTGACTGCACTGAACCCAGCAGCGTGTGCGTGTTAAGGAATCTTTTAAACAGATAGAGGGAAATAGATGGGTTTAAGAAAGAAGTTTCAGTTGTAGGTGATTGAAGGCATGACTACCACTGATGGGGTGAAAGAATTAGGGTGGATAAACAAGAGACCAGAATCAGGGGAATAAGGAATATGGTGAAGTAGTCAGGACTTTACAGTAATGTCATGCAATAAGGTCCTGATGAAAATTAAATCTGAAGAACATTGAATTTGTCTGTTGATAGCCCAAGTGCTGAATTTTTGCATGACCCCAAGATTGGGAGTGGAGGCAAGTAGCGAGGACATGAAATTACCTCCACTGGCCAGTGTGTCATTTTGAAGACGTTGAATCTGGCAGAGTGCTGGTGTGTAGGGTGGCCAGGCAGCAATCCCAGTCAGTTGTATCAATCACCAGAAAATCTCAAAAAATAAAACAGGACAGGCCACCTAGCATTGATTTAGGCACCAGAAGTGACAATAGCAAAAACAGCCCTGTTGATGCTGGAATATTCTCCTTACTAAAAATGGTGGGCCAGTAACGAAATTGGGAGAGCTGTCTCACAGACTAGAAAAACAATAGCCTGATATAGCCATAATCCTGGAATCATACTTTACAGATAATGTCTCAGAAACCACCATCACCCCCTAGATATGTCCTGTCATACCATAGGACAGGCCCAGCTGACATGGTGGCATAGTGGTATAAAATGGGGAGGGAGTTGCCCCAGAAGCCCTCAACATTGACTCTGGGCACCATGAAGTCACATGGCATCAAGCCAAACATGGGCAAGGAGAAATTGTACCATCCTCCCTCAGCTGATGATTCAGTGCTCCTTCATGAGGAACAAAACTTGTCAGTAGCACTGAGCGTGGCAAGGGTGCAAAAGTTACTGTGGGAGGGGATTTCAATGTCCACCACAAAGAGTGGCTCAACAACAACTCTGGTCAAGTCCGGGAGGATATTGCTGCTCGACTGCAGCAGTTGATTAGGGAAACAATAAGAGGAAAGAACAACAGCAGCAGAATCATTCACCAGCACAATGTACATTCTTATGGCTTGGCATATCCCCCACTCGACTATTGCCAGTAGTCAGGGGATAAACTATGTTTCATTGAAGAGTACAGGAGGGCATGTCAGAAGCTGCATCAGACATACCTAAAAATGGGGTGTCAACCGAATTAACCTACAAAACAGGACCGAATATACTTGCATGTCAAACAGCATAAGCAGTAAGTAATAGCCAGCCCAGTGATTCCACAACAACTGATCAGATCTAAGCTCTGCAATCCTGGAACATCCAATCATGAATGGTGGTGAACAATTAAAACTTGATGTATCAAGAAATGTTTGGAGTCACTCGATACTGCAAAGGATTCAGGAATCTGACAACATTCCAGCAATAATAGAGTCATAGAGATGTAGAGCAAAGAAACAGACCCTTCAGTCCATCTCATTTATGCCAACCAGATATCCTAAATGGATCTAGGCCTATTTGCCAGCACTTGGCCCATATCCCTCCAAACCCTCCTATTCATATACCCATCCAGATGCCTTTTAAATGTTGTAATTGTGCCAGCCTCCACCACTTCCTCTGGCAGCTCATTCCATACATGCCTCCCTAGCGTGAAAAAACTGCCCCTTAGGTCCCTTTTAAATCTTTATCCTCTCATCCTAAACCTATGCTCTCGAGTTCTGGACTCCCCCAACCCAGGGCAGAGACCTTGTCTATTTACCTTGTCCGTGCCCCTTATGATATTATAAACCTCTGTAAGGACAACCCTCAGCCACCAATGCTCCAGGAAAAACAGCCCCAGCCTATTCAGCCTGTCCCTACAGCCCAAACCCTCCAACCCTGGCAACTGAAGACTTGTGCTGCAGAACTTGGTGAACACCTAAACAAGCTTTTCTAGTACAGCTACAACACTAGCATCGATGTGCAAAATTACCCCAATATGTCCTGTATACAAAAATCCAACCCAGTCAATTACTGCCCCATCAGTTGACTCTTAATCGTCAGTAAAGTAATGGAAGGTGTCATGACAGTGCTACCAAGCAGCACCTACTCAACAATAGCCTTCTCAGTGTTGCCAGGTTTCAGTTCTGCTGGACCATTCAGCTCCTGACCTCATTATTGGCCTTGGTTACAATATGGACAAAAAAGCTGAATTCCAAAGGTGAGGCAAGAGTGATATAAAGTTTATGTTTGACCAAGGGTGTACCAGGAGCTTCAACAAAACTGGAATCAATGGGACTCAGGGGGCAATCTCTCCATTAGTGGGAATCATATCTGCCACATTGGAAGACGGTTGTGGTTGTTGGAGGTTAGTCATCTCAGCTCTAAGATATCCCTGCAGGAGTTCTTCAGGATGGTGTCCAAGGCCTAACTATCTTAAGCTGCTTCTTCTATTACCATTGCTCCATCATAAGGTCAGAAGTGGGGATGTTCAATGATGATTGCCCGATGTTCAGCACCATTCACGAATCCTCAGACTGAAGTAATCCATTTTCAAATAGTCATTGAGTCATATAGCACAGAAACAGATCCTTTGGTCCAACTCATCCATGCTGATTTTGATGGCCACTGCCAAGATACAGTGGACAGGGAAGTGAAGTGCAAGGTTTTCAGGGATGATTTCATAGATGTCTGTGACTTGCTGCTTTCGATTACCTCAGATGCATCTCGATCTTTGTTGTTAGATCCTGTGTGGAGGGTTTGACCTTCCATGCCTTTCTGCCCCTCTTTCCCCTCCTATGCTGTCCTCCTGCTGAGGTGTCACCTTCTGTGAAGGTTAATTTCTCTCAGACATCCTAATCTGACCAGGTCCTGTTTGTCAGCATTTGCCCCATACCCATTTAAACCTTTCCTATCCATACACCCATACAGATGCTTTTTAAATGTTGTAATTCTACACACCTCCATCACTTCCTCTTGCAACTTGTTCCATACATGCACCACCCCCACGTGAAAATGTTACCCCTCCCTCAGATCCTTTTTAAAATCTTACCCCTCTCACCATAAGCCTGCGCCCTCTAGTTTTGGTTCCCCCACCCGAAGAAAAAGGCATTGACAGTTCACCCTATGCACACCCCTTGTGATTTTATGAGCCTCTTTAAGGTCACCTCTCAGCCTCTAACACTCCAGGAAACAAGCCCCAGCTTATTCCCCTTCTCCCTCTTCTTATTACTCAAACCCTCCAATCCCAACAACATCCTTTTAAGTCATTTCTGTACCATCTCAAGTTTAACAACATCTTTCCTATACAAGACCTGGACAATATCCAGGCTTGGACTGAAAAGTATCTTTTACACCATATTAATAGTAGGCAATGGCCATCTCCAATAAGAGACATTTAATGGCATTACTATCACCATCATTACCCCACTACCAATATGCTGGGAATTACCATTGACCAAAATATCATCTGGATGACCTATATAAACACAGTGGGTGCAATAGTTGGTCAGAGGCTAGGAATATGACAGAAGGTAACTCACCTCCTAACTGCCCAAAACCTGTCCACTCTGCCTCCATCATTTACTCTACTTAGGTGATTGTTTATAATTGGCACTTTCACAGTGTGTCAAAAGATCTTTTACTATGCTGTAGAACTTTTTAAATGTAATGAAGATCACAAACGGATGGCCATCTATCACCCTCAAAAGGATTGGTGCAGCAAGCATTAAGATTTTGGGCCCAGTGGCAATGAGAGACACTAACCTTGACAGAAAGGTAACTCTTGAGCAGTAGGACTGCATAAGAATGGAAAAAAGGTCAGGAAGGCAGGGAAGGTCAAACCCTCCACACAGGACCTAACAACAATGATAGAGATGCATCGAGATAATCGAAAGCAGAAATCCACAGACATCTATTAAGTCATTCCTGAAAGCCTTGCACTTCATTACTCTGGCCACTGTATATTGCCAGTGGCCATCAAAGTCAGTGTAACACTGAATTTCTTCACTTCTGTCTCTTTCCAAAGGTCAGTTCTGAACCTTTGTAGCATTCATAAGTGCAACACACCACTACATCTCACTGGTCACTGATGCCCATTTGTCAGAACTAAATTGTGCATTCATTTTGTGACAGATACACCTCACTGAGAAGGCAGAGGGTTTCTGCACCTTTATCTAGATTCCTGCAGGTACAGGGCACTATCAGTTGTGCCCATGTAGCCATCAAGGAACCCAGTGATATGTCAGTGAGTTCACTCGACAGGAAGAGTTCCAACTTCATCATTGTTCAATGGTCTACCACTTCCACAAGAACCTCCACATATGTGCTTACTTTCCTGGCAGCTGCTGTGACTCCATTATTTTTCAATCACTATTTGCCTCAGAAGTTTATTTAAAATCCAAAGTGCATGAATGAATTCTAAAGGACAAGTGAAAACCCTTAAAGACATGTCTACTCCCCTTGTGGGATTCCCAGACAGAGGCATACACAACCAATGTCAGTCACACAGTAGGACAAACATCAAACAAGCCTCGAGCACCTGATAATGTGATTCTGGTGACAAGAGCAATCCACAATGACCATTCTGACTCTCCTGCGAAGATCTTGGCCACTTTGATGGTCTGATGGATTCTCCCTGAAGTGGACCTCAGGGAGCTGTGGATAGTGAGGTCCTCAGAGGAGGATCAAGAGGCATAAGAGTTGGAGGGTGAGATCAAGGGAGATGATGCTGAACAGAAAGGTGCCCACTGCACAAGGAAATGGTTGAATATGCTGTGTATAGTGAACAGCCCAGAGTCCTCTCACACAGATTAAATAATTTGACCATGGAAGGGGATCTGAGAGACTTTTGCCAAGACACACATGGAGGACCCAGCCTGCAGCATTAATGCTTGCAATAATGAAAGCATATCTGCCCAGGGACATTGTCCTCACTATGGAGGATCCTGTTATCACCTCATCATTGCCTATCACTTTTCCAGTCACGGTGGCAATAAAAATAGCCCCATACATGACTTCAAGTGTTATTATTTATACATTACAAAATAGAAGAGAACAGTAAACAGATATAAGTAAAAACACACCCCAGTGATTAAGTTAGCATTGTCGCTCTTTGGACAGAGAACTTGCTGCTCTCCCTCATGGCCTCCAACTTTAGACCAGAGTCTCCATCCAGTATGTGAAGGGCAACCTCTGGCTTTCCTGACTCATCGAAACTCCCTCTCGTGGTTTGGAAGGCTTTGGCACAAACCAGAGATTTCTCTTTCAGGAAACCAGGCTGCCCCAATGAACGTTCCTTGGGGAGTCTCAAGCAGGACCCAATTCCATCTGACCCTCATCTAATTCCCACTTTATCTTGCTATAAATGAACAGGAAACTCATCTCCATAACAATGAAAGGCTAACCTCCCCCCATTCCCCCTGTAAAAAGTTGAACTTCCATCTGCTTGCCACTGGAAGTAGGTTTCTGACCTGAAAACATATCCAGATGTAGTTTCCTGTCTGTGTGTCAACAATCTGGCCCAGGAGTTAACGTGGGTCAGCAAGCATTGAGTGATGGATCAGTGGAATGACCTGAGAAAGGATACATGCAGTAACACTGTGGATGTGCTGCAGGTTTTGGAGAGGACAGATTGGTGACCAGGAACTCATTGAAATAATTGAGCTGACAGAGACTTGGGGGAACTTAAAAGCAGCAGTAATATTGTGGAGATGAAAGCTGGCACGCTTTCTAATAAAGGGCACCTGACATTGGGAATTTCAGCACAGATTTGAACTGGAAGTGAACAGCTGGATTTGGCCTGAAACAGTGGGAATGGGGTCCGTGATCAATCTACGCTGTGGCAGCACTGATGGTAATAGCTTTAATCTTCTCAGAGTTTCACTGGAGGAAATTACAGCTCATCCAAGATAATTTGTTATTTTTACTACCATTAAACTGAATTTTAAGCTGTGTTTCAAATTATTCTGCAGTATAGTGTTTAAATGAATCATGTCATCTCTAAAGAAAAACATTAAAGATATGGCCAAATTTGTCACTTTTACTACACTTTCAAATTGAGTTGTTGTGCAGTGTTCCAGGTTGGTTATTCAAGAGATATTATGGGATGTTTGCTTCAACATTAATACTCAAAAACATGAATGAAACAAATAAAATACACCATGCTTCTATTTAATTTTGAATTAATTTAATTTTAAAGCAGGCTTGAGTTTTAGGACGGGTTTCTATAATCTAAAACTGCAGCCCCTCTAAAACATTTACCCACATTCATAGTACATAGAGTAATAGAGATGTATAGCATGGAAACAGAACCTTCAGTCCAACTTGTCCATGCCTAACCTAATCTAGTCCCATTTGCGAGCACTTGACCCAGATCCCTCTAAACCCTTCCTATTCATATACCTATCCAGATGCCTTTTAAATGTTGCAATTGTACTAGTCTCCACCACTTCCTCTGGCAGCTCATTCCATACATGCACCACCCTCTGTGTGAAAAAGTTGCCCTTTAGGTCCCTTCTATATCTTTCCCCCTTACCCTAAACCTATGCCCTCTAGTTCTGGACTCCCCCATTTCAGGAAAAGACATTGTCTATTTATCCTATCCATGCTCCTCATGATTTTCTAAACCTCTGTAAGGTCACTCCTCAATGTCCGACTGTAAATACAAGTGTTGAAGCCTTCACTTGCTTGAGCACTGCAACCAGGGATTTTCTTCCATCAACCATCAATTGATGCTGACTGCTCCCTCACTGCCCATGGGAGTGAGCAGTGATTGCTTGGGTAGGCGGTGGGATTGTGGATGCTGCTAAATTTCCTTTGAATTCACCTGTGTTTACAGTACCAACTAAGGTTTTTGTAGAGAATTGGTAGTAGACACAGAAAATGGTGGTGAACGCTTTCTGGTGTTAACATAGAGGATGTGATATGGTAGCAGCTTCCCTGACTCCTCTGTAAGACTTGTAAGGCTGCAGATCCTTCCATCTTTAACGCACTTTGGCACCTTTAAAACTGTCTTCACCTCTCTCAGTGCTGCAGCAATGGTCATTCTGGCTAATGGCACTTCACACAGGGCCTTATTAGCATCTTGTTCCCCCTGAAATTGTAATTCCCAGTAAGAGTCCACAGTACATGAATAATAAATGCCAACTAATGGAAATTATTCAGAGTTCAGGAGAAACTGAGGAAATAAGCAGGAATCGTGCCCCACTGTAACTCAAGCCGAGTGAAGATAATCCCTGTCTTATTCTTTTACCTAGAAAAAAGCAGAAAGTCAATAAAGTAAATACGTAGCTAACTCTTTCTATGTGCTCCCTTTTGCAGGCTTGAAATGGACAGGCTAATTGCACAACCTTCCATTCAGTGCAGGGCATTTAGATTAGATTAGACTTTATTGTCACATGAATACAGGAGTACAGCGAAAATTGTAAAGAGTCACCACTCTCTGGCGCCATCTTAGAATACAACAGTTAGAGTAATATACCAAAACAGAAATTAAAAAAACAAACAAAAGGAAGAGAAATGTTGAGATCACCCTCATTGCCATGAGTCATGAGCCAGGCTCCCCAATGCCATCTGTGCCAGACTCACCAATAGACCATTGTCCAGCACCATCTCTAACTGCTGGGCCCACTTCATCAATGCCACACTGATGATGTCGATGCCACTGCCACTGCCTCATGTCCTACACATCACCACTGCCTTATTTGCACTGAATGGTATTATTCAAGTTCAGATTCACTTTACAAGTAAAACTCCATTTTGTAAATTCAGGATCATATGGATGTTTTAATTGGGCACACTGTAACTAACAGAGGTCTGTATTTTGGCTTTGATTTTGAGTACTCTTGAATTTAGCTGTAATCAATCTGAAACTGAATAAGACCACTTCCTGCCTTTCAGCCTGAGGCACTGAGCTGTTGTTAATGCAATCTTTCAGGTAACAGAGAAGATAGAAAATTGGAAGAGAGTAAGCAAAGGCACCTGACCCCCTGATGTGCTGATATGTGTGCACTGACAAAGTAACAAATCTAAAGAAAGGTGCAAAACGTCAGATTTCTTTGGTTCATTCCCACCTCCATTCCTACAGTTTAAATTACAGTCTTTGTAAAACCACCTCCACAAAAGCCACATGTCACTTTAGTCATCTAGTACTCCTCTACAAGTAAGACAAATATATACTTTAATTATATTTATATCATGGCATGCTCCATTCAAAATAAATGAATGTTGGTTAAAAATGTGTGTTCCTTCAAACCTGAAATGTGAATTTGGATAGCCTCCTTTCTGATCTAACTAGAATAGTCTTGTTGAGTTAACAAGCTTATTGCATTGTTGCATCTATTTACAGATTGTATGAGTATGACTGACAGTCCTACACATATCAGCAGGAGCAACCTAATCTCAGATCCACCACCGACTAGCTCCTTTGCTCTGTCCTCATGATATCATCACAGGGGTGGTGCTTACTGCCCTTAATCAAGTATCAATCATTTCAGTTACTTTCAGATCCATGTATATAAATACATTTTATTTTCAAAATAAGTGGCAGAACCTTGATCTCTTTAAAAACAGATAATCTACAGTTTGGAATTGAGGGGTAGTAATAGTTCTGGGTGCCCATCTTAGAGATTTTCCTGGAGGCATCCAAGTAAGAGGCTAGTTCCAAGTCTGCTGCTATGCCTGTTACCTGAGCCCCTTTCCCTACAGTCAGTCTCGTTCCCTTCAGGCCTATAAGCAAATGAACCACTCAATAAGGTATCAGGAAAAATATTTCCCTTTGATGGTTCAGACTTCTTAACTGGCCAGGGATGCCAACATGCTTCCTTATGAAGGTTAGTAGATCCCTACTTATTCAGCGTACTGGTATCGACTGATGTTCTGCATCACAGTCCAGTTGGGAAGTGAGTTCCACCCCAGGCCATCACTTCCAAGAGCCATTCAAATGTTTCATTCCATAAAGGTTAGTCAGTCTTGCTATGGGAGATTGGTGTAATCATCAAGATATTTTCAGATCTCCATGTTTATTGAGTACTTTTCAACATTTTTTTCACATTAGTATTATGACAGAAGCATGTCAACGGTTAATTCATGAAGGTACATTGAAACATTAGAATTGCCAGGATCACTAGAGAAGCCAAACGATGGACTGAAAGGGCAGTTTGATCATTGCACCCTCATTGCTTTCTTATCCAGACATCAAAGGAATTAAAACCATCAACCCTGTAGCTAGAAAAATACATGCTGTAAATTTGATTGATTAGGATTCACTGCCTATTGGACTCCAGAAATATACATGAAGCAAAACAAGGACATTATTTTCAATAGTGTACATTTGATTAGTATTATGAAGCTTGGATTCGGATACATCATCAAGTTTCTTTCAATGTGAGGATGACCTAGGATTGCAAGTTTCTTCATGTGACTGAACAGGCCATTCTTACCTTGCTGACATTGCTGGCAGGGCCAGAATTTGTTGCCAATCCTTAACCATCTTTCAATTAAATGGTTTATTGGATTGTTTAAGGACAGTTAGGACTCAATCACTTTGTTATAGGTCTAGAATCACATATAGGTAAAAACAATGACTGCAGATGCTGGAAACCAGATTCTGGATTAGTGGTGCTGGAAGAGCACGGCAGTTCAGGCAGCATCCGAGGAGCAGTAAAATCGATGTTTCAGGCAAAAGCCCTTCATCAGGGATAAAGGCAGAGAGTCTGAAGCATGGAGAGATAAGCTAGAGGAGGGTGGGGGTGGGGAGAAAGTAGCATAGAGTACAATA
>NC_057711.1:47869790-47979408 GCF_004010195.1 Chiloscyllium plagiosum
AAAACGGAGGGCTTGGATGCCCTGGTCATGGCTGATGGAGGTGTAGAGGGATTGGATATCCATGGTGAAGATGAGGCGTTGGGGGCCGGGGAAACGGAAGTCTTGGAGGAGGTGGAGGGCGTGGGTAGTGTCTCGAACGTATGTGGGGAGTTTCTGGACTAGGGGGGAATAGGACAGTGTCGAGGTAGATAGCAATGAGTTCAGTGGGGCAAGAACATGCTGAGACAATGGGTCAGCCAGGGTGATCAGGCTTGTGGAATCACATATAGGCCAGACCAGGTCAGGATGGCAGATATCCTTCCATGCCGCATATTAGTGAACTAATTATGTTTAAACAATAGTCGATTATGGTTGTTGATCACTGTCGCTCAGAAAAAGTTTTATTTGTCATGATGGTATATGAACTTGTGTCTCAGAGCATGATCTCAGTTCTTTGAGTTACTAGTCCAATCTTCTTACCATTATGCCACCACCTACGTCCCTTTGGGTACATGGGTTATGGTGTCCCATGGGGTGGTGGGATCCAATGTGCAGAATTTGCTGCTTTTTCTCACCTGTTCTGCCATCACTGCGCCTCATCACTAAGGCATTTCAACCTAAAGCAGCTAAGCGGACAAGTTGTAAACATTTTAAATGTTTGATAGTAAGCTCCTCCCATTTGTTAATGACAATGGCTCTACACTTCAAGGAGAGCTCCAGAGTGCCTTTGTAGCATTTTCTTTGTCTTCCCCTGCAATGCTGGTCACTTGAGAGTTGTGAAAACAGGCTGGAGGGACACATTTTGACCATCTGGACAGTCTGTCTTGTCAATTTATTCTTTACTAGGAATTTCGCTTGAATGCTTGTGGACGGTGGTTTCAAGAATGAGGCGAACATTTGTCGATCAGTCCGTCCTTTTGAAAAATAAGCTTGGAGCAGAGATATTGATGCTGGAATTTCTCTAGTGCAAATCAGGTCTAGAGTTTGTTGATGACAACATTTCTGGACATTAAGCCTTTAGTTGACAAAGACTGTATGCCAAATTTTATGAAAGCCTGAGCTGGTACAGTTGATCCAATGTTGGATCTCCTCTTCAATGTCAAACGTTTGCGAGAGGTAGATATGCATAAGGACGTTTTGTATAAGGTAATGGTTCTGAAAGGGTTAATGCTGAAGATTGAAAATTGGGTAGAGCTTGGTGCAATCTGATGCTATTATTGGGATTGCATGGAAAAAGTTGGAACGTTTGATTTGATTCAATTTATTACTGTCACGTGTACTGAGGTACAGTGAAAAATGTTGTCTTTGGTGCTTTACAGGCAAAGAGTTCTGTACAGATGCATCAAGATAACAGAACGCTGTGCAGGGTACAATATTACAGCTGTCAAGAAGTTCTAGAGAGAGATCAAAATCAACACTTGAGAGGTCCATTCAAAAGTCTGATAACAGTGAGGAAGAAGCTGTTCTTAAATCTATTCATACATGTCTTCAAATTTTTATATCTTCTGCCCGATGTAAGAGTGGACGAGTATAACCAGAGTGGGAGCATCCTTTGACTTATAAGGTTCTTTATGGACATGCCAAATTTCCTTAGCCTCTTGAGGAAGTAGAAGCATTGTTGTCCTTTCTTGACCATAGTGTCAATGTGAGTGGACCAGGACAGATTGTTTGTGATGATCACTCCCAGGAACTTGACACTCAACCATTTCCACATCAGCACCATTGATGCAGACAGGAGTATACTCTCCACTCCACTTCCTGAAGTCAATGACCAGCTGCTTCACTTTGCTAACACAGATGGAGAGATTTTTGTCTTGGCACCATGCTGCTCAGCACTCAATCTCCTTTCTGTACTCTGTCTCATCGTTGTTTGAGATCTGATGTACAATGGTGGTGTCATCAGCAAACTTCTAAATGGAGTTGAATTTTCAAGTGGAACAAGATCCTTTATTCATGAGCCTACTTAATGGATTTTGCTCTCCCACTTTGGGTGAAGTGAGCCCGTTAACCCAGTTAGAAAGCTAAGATGAAGACATCTATCCAACTTCATGATAACAATGGTCATCCAAAGATTTGCCACACCATATGAAATCATAGGCAGCAGTGCAAAATTCAGTTTAGCTGCCCATAATGAATTCTAGCAAACTCAGACACCGTTTCCAGTTCCAGCTTTAAGGGGGAACTCAGACAGTAAGCAGCAACAAGTAATGGAACAATCAAGCAGCTTTCAGAAAAAAAGACAAGGCAAGAGTTTCCAAGGCAGAATTTATAGACAAGGGGAAAATACTTTGTATCTAGTAAGAGAGACAGGAAAGCAAGTGTGAGCTAGAAGTGACATGGAGCTGACACACTAGCTGCATGTGGCGGTCACAGATTGCTTTGGGTTCCTGTAGGAGCAGTCCTGACTTGAGATTCATCTCCCGAGAGTGAATGAACTCAGTTGGAGTTAGGGCCCTTTAATAGCATCAGGTGAATGCAGTTCTGAAGAAGCATTACTGGTCTTGAAACGATAGAACTGTTTGCTCTCCACAGATGCTGCTAGTTTCTGCAGCAACTTCTGTTTTTGTTAGTTTAAGGTCTGCATCGTCCACAGTTCTTTAGTTTATTTTAGGTTTAGAGTGGTGACAGAGTGCCCCTTCTATGAGGTTTGATGCCTGTATGGTTATTGCTGAGCATAAAAGCATTGAATCTTTGTTTCTGATATTTGCAATAAAATAATTTCACGTAGTATATGTAGTGTAAAATAATTCTCTTATTTTCTTCTTTTGTGTGCAACATAAGTTTTTTTTTGTTAAAAATACATTGGCAACCTTTTTTGTGGAAATGTTCAGTGGCTGACCATTATGATAAATAATTAATAAAACAAACTTATGGTCTATCAAGCCAGATCTGAAGCCAGAATCTGACTTGTTCTGTATTACCATCAAGTTGGGATCATAACACCATGAAGATGGTGATCGCACAGGATATGGTTGCCCAGCCTGGAGAAAGTGGGACAGCCTATTTTTAGAGCTGGGAGAAAGTGAGCACTGCAGGTACTGGAGATCAGAATTAAAAAGTGTGGTGCTGGAAAAGCACAACTGGTCAGGCAGCATCCAGAGAGCAGGAGAGTATAAGCTCTTAATTATAGACCTGGTCCCTCCTAACCCCCAAACCCCTATTTGGGATTAGCAACTGGTTTTCTGAAGATTGCTCAGTCCCAGCACAGGTTTCCCATGGTCTTCTTGAATTTGTTTCCTGTGTGTAGATTCTTGACTAAGAACTCTCAGGTTCACTGATCTGTTCACAGTTCCCATCACCAGTTCTCTATTGCCAGAAGATTTGGCTTGTGGATGAGCTATTTTTTAAAGCGGGGACCTTTGGGCAATATCATTATCCACACAATATTGACAGGTTGATGGCCAGTGGTGTGTTGAAATATCTAGCCACTGTAGCCTTAATCCACCTAGGCTGTAAGATGCAGAGTCTACCTTTGCATGTCCTGCCATTTTGCCTTTGAGGACCACACATTGTGTGGCACCTATCTCCTCTGAATTGGCACTGTCTGTGGCTCCACCACCAGCATGGAGGTCCTAATGGCACTTCTCAAGGGATCATTAGTTGTACAAGCTTCTCCCCTGTGTGAAGGAAAGATTTGGATGCACTCATCTGCCCTAGAGCAGAAATGCAACATAACTCAACTATTATTGCCTATATTATGTTTCTCTACATACCTTGATACTATACTATCCACACAGTCCAGGACACTCCCCACCTCCCTCCACCTCCTCCAAGACTATCATTTCCCTGGCCCCCAATGTCTCATCTTCACCATAGACATCCAGTCCCTATACACCTCCATCTATCATGAAGAAGGCCTCCAAGCCCTCTGTTTGTTCCTCTTCCGACATCCCCACCAGTACCCTTTCACTGACACTCTCATTCGTTTGGCTGAACTGGTCCTCACCCTCAATAAATTTTTCTTTGAATCCTCCCACTTCCTCCAAACTAAAGGGGTAGCCATGGGCACCCACATGGGCCCCAGTTATGCTCCAGTCCATCTTCCACAGTTACACCGGCACCATTCCCCACCTTTTTCTCCACTACATTGATGATTGTATCAACGCCACCTCATGCTCCCAGGAGGAGGTTAAATAGTTATCAACTTCAACAAAACATTCCACTCTGACCTTAAGCCCACCTGGACCATCTCGGACAACTCCCTCCCATTCCTGGACCTCCCCATCTCTTCATCTCCATCAACAGTGACCAACTCAACACAGACATCAACAAACCCTTTGACTCCCACAGCTACCTGGATTACGCTTCCTCCCACCCTGCCTCCTGTAAAAACGCTTTCCTCTATTCCTAATTCTTCCACCTCCACCACATCTGCTCCCAGGGGGACCGGTTCCACCACAGAATACACCAGATGGCCTCCTTCTTCAAAGATCACAATTGCACCTCCCACATGGCCGAAGATACCCTCCAGTGCATCTCATCCACCCTCTGCCCTCGCACCCCACCCCTCCAACCGCAACAAGGACAGAATCCACATGGTCCACACCTTCCACTCCACAAACATTGCATCATTCTCCGCCATATCTTCCCCTGCCACTGCAGGACTTGCAAAACATGTGCCTACACCTCCCCCCTCACCTCCATTTAAGACCCCAAAGGAGCCTTCCATATCCATAGAATTTTACCTGCACTTCCACACATGTCATTTACTGTATCTGTTGCTCCAGATGCGGTCTCCTGTACATTGGGGAGACAGGACGTCAACTTGCGGATCATTTCAGAGAACATCTCTGGGACACCCGCACCAAATAACCCACTGTCCCATGGCCGAACATTTCAACTCCCCCTCCCAGGACATGCAGGTTCTGGGCCTCCTCCATCGCCACACCCTAACTACCCAACTACCCGTCACCTGGAGGAAGAACACCAAATCTTCCGCCTTGGGACCCTCCAATCACAGGACATAAACGTGGATTTCACCATTTTTCTAATTTCCCCTCCCCCTACCTTATCCCAGTTCCAACCTTCCAACTCGGCACATCCCTCAACTACACACCTGGTCACTGCCTTTAAAAATTCAATCAAATCTGTTAGGCATGACATCGCTTTTAGAAAGCCACGCTGACCATTCATGATCACATCAAACCTTGCCTGCTGAAGTGGAGAATTAGACTCTCCTGCAGATTTTTCTCCAGTAGTTTCCGTACTACTGTTGTGAGACTCATTGGTTTGCAATTCCAGGGTTTAATCCTACCTCTCTTCTTGAAGTGTAGAGCCACATTAGCTATCATCGTGCTCTCTGGGACCTTCCCCTCTGGCCAGGGAGGAATTAAAAATTGTGGTCAGAGTCCTTGTAATTTCCCACAGCTATCTGGGATACTGTGTAGACAGGCATTTTATTTTTAATTAAATTCAATATTAGCGATGCAAATAATGCTGAGATAGCAATGTCACTTTTGTATCAGTTGCACACCAGTAGTAAAGCACAAACTTGATGTTTTGAAATCAGAACTACTACGATGGTTTTTAATGGAAACCACATCATAAAATAAAACACAAATTTAGAGATTTAATTATGCATGCATTTGCAATGTTAATGACTGCACTTACAAGATATTCTTTTTTCTTTTCTTTAGTCTATCAATTTCTGGCAAGTGCTTGTGATGAATGATGAACACACATATCGGCGATACCTGCTTTTCTTCATTCTGAGTTGGGGTTTACCAGCATTTGTTGTGGCCCTACTTGTAATTATCCTGAGAGGGGGCTACCACTGGACCATGCAAGAAATCTATGGCACTGTATATGGTGATGTGTGAGTATTACATGTTATAAAAACATTATTAACCATTTGATGAATTGTAAATCCTTTAATAATTCCTGATTATAAGGCATATTTGATCTTGCCAGGATATGATCCGTCTTCATTTTTGGAAATGAGAGTGAATTGGTCAAAAATAAGTAATATTCTTGGAGCATGTAGGATATGTAATAACTTGATTTTGCTTTTTCATATTCAATCAGTTTCTGTGAGTCAGAAAAGTTCTTAGCTTAAAGCATGAATTAAATTTTGTTGTTTAATTTAAAGTTTTGCTCAAACATAACTTCCTGGAATAAGACAGGATGGGGAGGAACCTTGTGAGTGCATTGCTGCTTCTAGAATTAGGTCAAATAGATATTTATACTGCTTGGTTCAGAATTACCTCCTTCCTGTTTGTACATCAGTATGCAGAGCTACGTCAGACCAACATCTTAGTGTACTTTTCAGTACATTCTTTGCACCCCTCCCCCAGAGTTTCATACTCAAAGATATTCAAAAACACACACATTCATACCTTCCTGCAAACCCTTTGCAGAAATTTTATGTATGACAGTTCCCCAATGAGAATGTTTCATTAAGACTATTTTCAGAACATCAATCATTAACAAGAAAAATAATCAACTTAAAGTGAAAGTATTGTCATCAGAAACTCTTGTCAGACATTTTGGAAGAATTGTGATTAACTTTAAGAATGAACATTTTTTTTTTAGTCTTTGACTTAAGTCTTTGGCATAATTAATGAAATTTCTGAAGGTGTTAATATATTCTGGATCACAGCTATATTCATCAGAGCAATTAAAATATAACAAATTTTTTCTGCTTTTTCAGGCATACCATCATCTGTTTAGATGTTGGGTTTGGTGAGCTCAATTGACTGGACAGTTGCTTTGTGAAGCAAAGTGATAGCAATAGCGTGGGTTCAATTCCCACATCAATCCAGGTCAACATTAAATCCCTGCCCTTTGTCTGAGGTGTGTTAGTTCTGTCACTGTCTAAGAAGACAGACAATGATCTTCTGGGACTATGGTGACTTTCACTTCCACTGTTCAACATCTATTCTACAACTGCAAGTTAAACAGTCTTACACAGAAATTGAGCCATATACAAATTCGAGCAGGAATAGGCCATTCACCACTCACTCCTGCCTGCTATTCCAAATGATCATGGCTGATCTGCCTCAGCCTTCAACTCCTCTTTCATGTCAGCTTTACATAGCCTCAACTCCCTGCTGTTACAAAAACTAACAACCTTTTCATTAAATATTGTAAGTGATCTAGCCTCCACTGCTTTCTGGAATAGGGAATTCCACTATCCTGTGAGAGAAAAAAAGTCTTTTGTACCTCAGTTTTAAATGAATGTCCCATTACTTTGTAACTATGTCCTTTAGTCTGAGATTCCTCCACTAGTGGGCAGCATGGTGGCAGTGGGTGGCACGGTGGCTCAGTGGTTAGCATTGCTGCCTCACAGCGCCAGAGACCTGGGTTCAATTCCCGCCTCAGGCGACTGACTGTGTGGAGTTTGCACATTCTTCCCATGTCTGTGTGGGCACCCTCCGGGTGCTCCGGTTTCTTCCCGCAGTCCAGAAATGTGCAGGTTAGGTGAATTGGCCATGCTAAATTGCCCGTAGTGTTAGGGGCAGGGGTAAATGTGGGGGAATGGGTCTGGGTGGGTTACGCTTCAGCGGGTCAGTGTGGACTTGTTGGGCCGAAGGGCCTGTTTCCACACTGTAAGTAGTCTAATCTAGTGATTTCTACCCTGTCAAGCCCCCTCAGAGTTTAGCATCTTCCAATAAGATCACTCCTACTTCTTCTAAACTCAAATGAATAAAGGACTAACCTGTTCAGCTCTTCTTGAAAAGACAGCCCCTTCATCTGAGAAATCTGCCTAATAAATGTCTTTTGAACTGTTTCCAGTGCCATTATATCCTTTCTTAAATACGGAGATCATAACTGTACACAGTACACCAGGTGTGGCCTTACCAACACCCTGTACAGTTGTAACAAGTCTTCCCTACTTTTTAAACACCAACCCCTGGGCATTTAAGGCCATCATTCCAATTGCTTTCTTAATTACTTAATTACCTGCACATTAACTTTTTGTGTTTCATGCACAAGGAACACCTAAATCCCCAATGTACCGCACATTTTTGGATACTCTTTCCATTTAAATGATAGTATGTCCTTCGATTCTTCCTACTGAATTGCCTGATCTCAGACTTTCCCACATTAAACTCTACTTTTTTTCTACTCACTCAACCTATCTAAATCCCTTGTAGATATCTTATGTCCTCATCACAATATGGCCCTATCATCTGTTTTTGTATTATCTGCAAATTTGAATATATTAATCTCTGCCTCCTTCTCCTAGTTATTAATATAGATAGTAAAAAAAATGAGGCTGTAAGACTGTAGCACTCAACTTAATTACATCTTTACAACCTGAAAAAGGCCCGCTAATCCCAACTCTCTGACTTCTGTCTGTGACCATCCTCAGTATGATCTAATAAATTATTCTGATACTGTGAGCTCCTGTTTATTTGTTATGGGCCAGACCAAACTGCTTCAGAATATATCAAGGAGATAAACTAGACTCTAACTTTTTCTTATTTAAAGGCAAGCGTAAGGCATTTCTAAAAGTACTAGGCTTTATAAGCAAAACACACTTTACGCAAAAGTATCTGAAATAATACATTATTTAAGTATAGCTCATTAACTATTCCAATAGAGCAACGTCCTATAAACACCCTTAGCAAAGGCAAATTGAAAGGAAAACACAATCCCAGCAGTAAGGAGAGAACACTAGATTTTGCACCATCTCGCTAAGACCATCATATGTTTGATCAATTTTCAATGCCTTTAGCCACTTGTCCAAAGTTATTTTGTTTGATCCTGCTGTATTGGGGAAGGACAATCTAGAAGCATGCTTTGGAAATGTCTCAATCAAGCAGCCATCAGGTTTTATGCATATGTAAATAAGGGTATTCACATCTCTTTTGAACCCCTGGCTTGTCTTGAGGTAACTAACAGACTCTCCAAGGTCTGTATGCCCTCAACCGATGTCACTTGCAACCACCTAATAGCTCACCATTTACAGGCAGGATTCCTTCTGTGGCACCATTCATTAAGTTCTGAAATTCCTCTCTAAATTTCCCCAACTCTCTGTCTCTCTCCTTCTTTCTCTCGCTCTCTTTCTCTTTCTTTAATTTGATCCAGGTGTCCTTCATGACACATATGCAGATTTTTAACACCACTGATCACACCACCTATCTCCTGTTCCCCTGCACATATTGTTCAGCCAGGTGATATTGTAGACACCTGACCACTTCCCATTACATCAATAAGAATCAATATTTCCACCAATGAAAAATTACGTGACACCATTCCTTCCCATCTCAGTTCATCTACTACTGAAACCCTCATATACACCTTTGTTTTCTCTAAACTTGACTCCTGACCAGCTTCTCACACTCTACCCTTTGGAAGCCTGAGGATACCCAAAACTGCTGATGGGCAGCACAGTGGCTAGCACTGCTGCCTCACAGCACTAGAGACCTGGGTTCGATTCCAACCTTGAATGTTTATCTTTGTGGAGTTTGTATGTTCTCCCTGTGTCTGTTTGGGTTTCTCCAAGTGCTCAGGTTTCCTCCCACAGTTCAGAGCTGTGCAGGTTAGATAGTTTGGTCATGCTAAATTGTCCATATTGTCCATGGATTGGAGGCTAGGTGGATTAGCTATGAAAAATGCTGGATTACAGGGTTAAGATGGGTCTGGGTGGGATGCTGTTTGGAGGGTCTGTGTGGACTTGGTGGGCCAAATGGCCTGTTTTGACACTGTAGGGATTCTATATCCTAACTTGCATTATACTTTCCCCACCATCTCTTGTGCCAGTATTAGGATGCATACCCCTAGTGTAGTCAGTGAACTTTTTTTTTAATCATTCAAGGGATGAGGGCATCGCTAATAGACCAGCATTTATTGCACATTCCAAATTGCCCAGATGACAATTTAATTGTCAGTCACATGGCTGTGGGAATGGACTCACAAGTAGGCCAGACCAGGTAAGAATAGCCGTTTCCTACCCTAAGGACATCAGAGAACGAAATGGTTTTTTTCCCAATAATTGACAATGAATCCATAGTCATCATTAGATTCTTCATTCCACATTTTTATTGAATTGAAATTCCACCATCTTCCATGGTAGGATTTGAACCCAGGTTCCTCTTGTGAGTTAAAATAGCTTGTTTAGCCTCTTTCTTAATTTGTATATTTCAAACTAAAGTTGATCAGTTTCTATTTGAGCAGATTAAGAGTTGGTTTATTACATGCCATTGTTGTTTAAGAATGAGGAGATAAAATTATTTTCTAACAAATTACAGGCACCAAGTTTGAAACAATTACAGATAAGTAAAAAATACATTGAAAAATAAAGTCCCAGTAAGTGTCTGTGGTAAACCATTGGGGCCCATTGCTTGAGTTTCATCTTGCTGAAGTGAAGCAGTTCACACTTGAAATCAAATCCAGCAGCTTTGATGACTTCTGTAGTTGAACAGTTGCACAGGTGGACCAAGTTCTATGGTACTAGCATTTTCACACTGCCTGATGTCAACAGCACAGTATTTGGTTCCGGTATACTTTTCTATTTCTCCTGCCTCAGTTCAAACACACTTCCAAGGTTATTTCATGAAGTCTACTTCTTGACATTCTGCCACCGAGCATGGTTGTAAAATTGCTTTTTAAGTGTAGTCATTTCTTATTATCCTCAAGGCATAGGGGCACAGACTTGCCACAGATAACAAAAAAAAACATGGAAACACCTCTTATATACTATAAAAGAGCACAATCTGAGATAGATGAGACACTGGGGGAAAAAGGTATAGGATCTGGAGTCAAACTCTTAAGTATATGGATCCATGGGGGGTGAATCAGTGGATAACAATCACTGGGTGGTAGATTCAACTTGCAAAAGTGTCTGTCCCAGACTATGTCATCTTTCCAATTGTGAGAGGTGATTAGCCCAGGTCTGGGCTGACAGACCTGTTGTCCTTTAGCTGAGTCTATCAACTTGAATGGGTCCGACTCTGATATCTGTTGAGGCAAGACAAGTTATTTGTACCTGAAAAGGATCCATTGTATTGCCCAGGGCCAGATGAATTCTAAATGTCTCCCTTTTGATAGTAGAAGCTGAGATAGGCTTTGAAATAGATCAAGGTAACAGACATGACCTGCTGTAACCTCCATTTTGAAGAGGCTTTTGAACTGCATTTCCAACATATAGCTTTGAAAGCAGAAAATGTCCTTTGAACAAGTTTTTCTTAAAAACCTACATTATCAGAATGGCACATTCTTAACACCTGGCTACATTGGTTCCTAATTATAATGACAAAATAATTTTAAAATCTCATCCTATTTTTCACATTTTCACATCCCTGCTCTATCTGTGGCATCTGCTCTGGTCTTACCCTAAATGTGCCCTGAAGAAGGGTTACACCCGAAACACTGCTTGACTCACTGTGTTCTTTCAGCGTCCTGCTTGTCTAGGTTGGGTTCCAGCAGCTGCAGTTTTGTTTTGTCTTGCTCTAACTCTTGGCTTCGTGAGCATCCCTGATTTTAACAGTTCTATCACTGGTGGCCACTACTTCAGCTAGCAAAACCTTATCTCTGGAATTTCCTCCATAAATCTCTCTCTTCCCATGATCTAAGATGCTCCCCGCAACCTACCTTGTTGTCAAAGCTGTTGCTCATTTAGCTCGTTGTCTCCTTAGTTCGTGAATTAACATCAATACATAAACTGCTTTTATATTGTGCTCATACAGTGGGTTCCGGCATGTTGCTGTTTGGTAGTAATAACAAAGTAACTTGAAGAGTTCATCAAGGCCAGTGGCCGGGGAGACACATTTTTGTTGTTTCTCCTGGCTGCTGGCCTTACTGAATCTGGCAAGTTTATCTTGCTGCTGCCAGTTGCACAAGACCAGTTCACTGGGAGTTGATAACTACACTCATTAATCCGTTAGGCTTTCAGGGACATAGCGTTGCAATTGTGTGTGTTGGTTTGGCTCCATCACAGTGCTGAGTATTACTATTCTTAAATACGTTTTCAAGATGTTTTTAAGTTGTGGGTCTGTGTAGTCTGGTCTTTAGTAAAGGAAACTAAAACAAACATTTGTGCTGTACTTTTATGAAAGAAAATATTCTGTAGGTGAGAGAAGGTTTGAACATGAGGTGCTTTTGGAGACTTGCCTGGACATAGCCTGTGTACTACTTGGTCATAGCCTGAATGAGAACGTAGTGGGAAAGATGGTTTGCGTTCGTATATCACCTTTGCAATCTCAGGACAATCCAAAGTACTTTATGGTACTTCCAAAATACAGAATTTCTAATATATGTCACCAGGTTTGTATGCAGCAAGGTTCCACAAGCAGCAATGTGAGATTGATCAGAAAATCTGTTTTAGTTTAATGTTGTTCAAAATACTGGGGAGAACATCTGTTCATACATTTGTTCATGGTATGTGTGTATGTCTGTCTGGGTTAGCATTTCTTAACCATCCCAAATTTACATGACAAAATAATGGTGAGCTACAGATAGTTAAGTAAAGGTTGGGAATAAATGTTTGAAGCATCATTAGGAGTTGTTTTCCCAATTTTAAATTGAAGCAAGTTTTGACATATCCATGATTTGATATGACAAAAAAACAGGCAAATCAAGGTGTCAAGGATGTTTGAAAGTAGCCATAACTGCATGTTGTGGTCATACATCTGGAAACCAATTTCATGTCTGTGAACCTTCCTGTCTTCTCCTGTTTTTGCATTTGAAATCTGGTAGTGGTATCTGCAGTTCTGTATTCTGAACCTACAGGGGTGGTTGTGCTGACACTGTATGTGAGCCTGAACAAGTGCAATTTATGATGCAGGAGCTGATAGTCCATTGAAAAATAAATAAACATTTAAAAATATTCATTCAGTGATACAGGTGGGAATCCTTGCTTGATGGACACTCTGTGTTAAATTGATTAATCCCCATAATTGTGCTGCAAACAATTTGACAATTAATCTTATTACTCTTGAGTGAATAAAAGAAAATCAATCTTGTTACTTTTGCTCATGAGATCATAAGACAAGGAGCAGGAGAAGACTATTTGGCCCATCAAGACTGCTCACTATTCCATACAATCATGGCTAATCTGATTATAACCTAATTTTCAATGTTTATTGGCCCAGCTTGCTCAACATTTATTCATAAGACAATCTCTTTATTCCAGAAATCAACACTAGTGAACCTTCTCTGAACTGTTTTCAATGCAAGTATATTCCTTGCGAAGTCACATCCAAAACTATAAATGTGCTGTAGGTGTAGTCTCATTAATAGTCTGTACGAATGTAGCAAGACTTCCTGCTTTTGTATTCTGTCCCCTTTGTAATACAGGCCAATATTCTAATTGCCTTCCTAATTCCTTGCTATAGCTACATTATACCTTCTTGTGATTTGTGTGTGAAGACACTCAGGTTCCTCTGTATAAGCAGGATTCTACCTTATTCGGCCAGATGACATTTTTGGTTATAGTTTGCCAAGTGTTCAATATTTTTGGCATCAAGCAGCACCCCTCTATGAACTGTATTAGTCTCCAGTTACAGGTTCAACTATGTTAGCTTGACCACTAGTCAAACCAATTGATAATATTGTGGGTTTCAATATCCCAGATATCTTTCATCTTATTCACACTCTTTATATTCCTATTCCTGAGGAATTTTGTTGTACATACTGGGAAACCAACATAATCACCATTAAGGTCACGTTGTGTCTTTCTTCTTTGCATTTAGAGTCATAGAGTCGCAGAGATGTACAGCATGGAAACAGACCCTTCAGTCCAACCTGTCCATGCTGACCAAATATCCCACCCAATCTAGTCCCACCTGCCAGCACCTGGCCCATATCCCTCCAAACCCTTCCTATTCATATACCCATCCAAATGCCTCTTAAATGGTATAATTGTACTAGCTTCCACCACTTCCTCTGGCAGCTCATTCCATACACATACTACCATTTGCGTGAAAAAGTTGCCCCTTAGGTCTCTTTTATATCTTTCCCCTCTCACCCTAAACCTAAGCCCTATAGTTCTGGACTCCCCCACCCCAGGGAAAAGACTTTGTGTATTTATCCTATCCATGCCTCTCATAATTTTATAAACCTCTACAAGGTCACCCCTCAGCCTCTGACGCTCCGGGGAAAACAGCCCTAGGTGTATAAGTCCTGCTAAGATTTGCTTTCCCAAAATACAGCACCTCACATTTATCTAAATTAAACTCCATCTGCCACTTCTCAACCTGTTGGCCCATCTGATAAAAATCCCACTGTAATCTGTCCACTACACCTCCAATTTTGGTGTCATCTGCAAACTTACTAACTGTACCTCTTATGCTCATTTCCAAATCATTTATGTAAATGATGAAAAGTAGTGGACCCTGCACTCCACTGGTCACAGGCCTCCAGTCTGAAAAACAACCCTCTACCACCACCCTCTGTCTTCTACCTTTGAGCCAGTTCTGTATCCAAATGGCAAGTTCGCCCTGTATTCCATGAGATCTAATCTTGCTAACCCGTCTCCCATGTAGAACCTTGTCAAACACCTTACTGATGTCCATATAGATCACATCTACCGCTCTGCCCTCATCAATCCTCTTTGTTACTTCTTCAAAAAGATCAATCAAGTTTGTGAGACATGATTTCCCTCGCACAAAACCGTGTTGACTATCCGTAATCAGTCCTTGCCTTTCCAAATGCATGTACATCCTGTCCCTCAAGATTCCCTCAAACAACTTGCCCACCACTGATATCAAGCTCACTGGTCTATATTTCTTTCTTTGTCTTCTTGGATGTCATTTCAGATGCATGATGATACTCAGTTATCCAACTGTCAATGTTACCTTCCTCATCTGAATGTGTTGAGCCCAAGCTGTTTTAGTGGAAGAACTGAGTCTCTCCCAGAAAAGAGGCAGTGCAGAGATTAGATAGTTAAGGAATGTGGGATACCATTATTTTTATAAATCCTCTCTGGAAAGTACTCTGGGTACTTTTGTTTAACTTTGTGGAGGCAGGTGCATATTCTGTGAAAAAAGCTAGGGCTAACCTATTCACATTGTCCATTATCTTGTGGATCGTTAGGGAGAGTTTGAATCTTGGGAATGCCTGAAACATTGCAAAGTTCTTGTATGACTTTGTGCTCATGGTTGTGGTTTATTATGCATGGAAGACCAAAATGAACAAACCAATTGTGTACTAGGATTTGAGCTATTGTTTAGACTTTCTGTTCATGTATAGGAATTACCTTTGTGATCTTGATAAAAATATTTGTTAATAAAAGTGGATGTTCAATGCCATTTTTGCTCAAGTTGAAATCCATAGTTAATGCTTTCAATGATTTAGTTGCAGTCAGAGATCCCATCCTGGGAAGAAGCCACTTTCCAAAGTATAGCTTTCATAGATGTGGCGGGTAATGCTGCTTTATTTTCACAGTGTTCTTGTCGGAGCAGTATTTTCTGATGTTAATTACCCTGCCTGATTGTGAAATATTTTCAATTCTTGAAGCTTGAGACTGGAAGGAAGGATAACTTGCTTCACTCCTCCTGATTAATCAATGCAAAATAGTATTTTCCTCCCTGTTCCTTTTCCAGTGCCTTAGCAGTTTATGTGGCTGTTTGGACTTCATTATGCATCTTCAGGTGGGTTTATGTCTAATTTTCTATAGAATTGAAACCTACTAATGTTTTCCTCAATTATTTGAAGCTATCTAAAGTCTTCTTTTTGTGAGCTAGACATCAAATGGTCTTGCTGTGCATTTTAGGTCTCAGTCAGAAGCACATCTGGGATACTTAAATGTATCCCTGAATGGGAACTCTGCTTAGTTTAAAGTGGCCAACAGCACCCAAACTCCAACAACTCTGAATTTTCTTTTGGGTGTGATAAGCCTTGAGGTTTGCTTTGGAGGTGGAACAGCAATGATTGGATCTGTACTTGCTCTGTAGTGGTTTGCTATACTTTTCTCTTTAACATGATGGTTACATTGCCATCAGCATTGACAATTATCTCTCTGATGCTAGCCTCCCTCCTGGATTTAAAGCCCCTGTCTTTTCCCATGATCTTGGTTATGTGTGACAAAAAAGGGAATTTTGGGATTGTCACTGATGAGTCTCTTCAGCTCCATCTGAACATTATTCATCTCTCATTGCTTTAGCAAAATTATTTTTATCCTGAGCTTCCCATGTTGACATAAAGGATGATTCCAGGTGGATAATTCTGTCAAAAAACTCAGAAGCACCACAGGTACTGAGACCAAGACGTTTCCTTTGGACTGCTTCCATCCATGTGTAGACTGTTGCCATTACCAAACACTCTTGTCAGGACTTCACACATCGTTATGGGCTCCTTTGGTCATCAATAGCTCTCCTCAGTTTTTCGCTATGGGGTTTTCTGTGCAGATGCTCAGTGAAGAATGCCACTTGCTCGCTGATATTGAGGGACTTGTATGCCATGACTATGATCATACCTTGAATCCAGATTTCAGCCGAAAGGTTGCTTGAGTTTTCTGAGCATCCTCCAAATCTATTCAGCTTCCTTACTCATAGAGACGTACAGCACAGAAACAGACCCTTCGTTCCAACTCATCCATGCTGACCAGACATCCTAACCTAATCTAATCTCATTTGCCAGCATTTGGCCCATACCCCTCTAAACCCTTCCTATTCATGTACACATCCAGATGCCTTTTAAATGCTGTAGTTGTACCAGCCTCCACCACTTCCTCTGGCAGCTTATTCCATATATGCACTACCCTATGTGTTAAAAAGTTGCCCCTTAGGTCCCTTTTATATCTTGCCCCTCTCTCCCTAAACCTATGTCCTCTAGTTCTGGACTCCCCCACCCCAGGGAAAAGACTTTGTCTATTTATCCTATCCATGGCCTGTCTTGATTTTATAAACCTCTATAAGGTTGGTAGATAGAATGTACATGAGCGGACGCTCCTGCTGTGTTAACTGGGTCCATGGGAGCCCTGTCCTTGACTCTGAATGAACATTCAAATTGATTCTTCAAAGCCAACTCCTCTGCTTCAGCCTCCTTCATTGATGTAACTACTATCCAGTTCTCAATCATAATTCCCAACTCTGTCAGACAGTTTTCCATCCTTTTAAAAATGATTAAAGACCCTGAGAATTACATAAGACACTTGGCTATGATTGTGTCAACTGTAATGTCTGCTGGGTGGAAGCAGCTGCATGGATGTCAATGGCCATAAACAAAATTGCTAATGTTTGATGCCTATATCTCCTTCCTTCTCCTACTGACTATGCCAAACTATTACAACAAAGACACACTCTGGATGTATAAAGATTCTAGTTCAGTGACTTTTTATTTCATTGACATCAAATGTATTTAGTACATAGATAATGTTGGAATATTATGTGCAATTCTGGTCTCCTTCCTATCGGAAAGATGTTGTGAAACTTGAAAGATGTTCAGAAAAGATTTACAAGGATGTTGCCAGAGTTGGAGGATTTGAGCTATAGGGAGAGGCTGAACAGGTTGGGGCTGTTTTCCCTAGAGCATCGGAGGCTGAGGGGTGTCCTTATAGAGGTTTACAAAATTATGAGGGGCATGGATAGGAAACATAGACAAAGTTTTTTTTTCCCTGGAGTGGGGGAGTCCAGAACTATATGGCATGGGTTTAGGGTGAGAGGGGAAAGATATAAAAGAGACCGAAGGGGCAATATTTTCACGCAGAGGGTAGTATGTGTATGGAATGAGTTACCAGAGGATGTGGAGGCTGGTACATTTGCAACATTTAAGAAGCATTTGGATGGGTATATGCATAGGAAGGGTTTGGAGGGATATGGGCCGGGTGCTGCCAGGTGGGACTAGATTGGGTTGGGATATCTGGTCGGCATGGACAGGTTGGACCGAAGGGTCTGTTTCCATGCTATACATCACTATGACTCCATGAATCTATAAGGGCTTTTGCCCAAAATGTTGATTTTCCTGCTTCTCGGATGCTGCCTGACCTGCTGTGTTTTTCCAGCGCCACACTCTCAACTCTAATCTCCAGCACTTGCAGTCCTCACTTTTGCTTAATCGATTTACAAAAGCCTATGTTAAGAAGACAAATTCCTTACAGTGGCTAACTCAAGAGGTAGTTCAAAAATCAAACAATTCATGGCTCAACTTCCAAATCAAACTATTAGAACTGGCTTGCCATCCATCCTATATCCATTGGTCAAGCCTATCCCACCTCAGCAGCCTGCTGAATTCATTCAAACGTTCTGAAGCGTGCCTCGCCAGAAAATCCACTAACCTTGTGCATTTTACTGTCACCAGTTGGTGGAACTACACCAGACATTGTCAACAGCTACAACAGCAACCGTTGGGCCCAGAATCTTGGTTGATCTCCACATTTGTGCATAAAAGCCATGTAGAAGTCAGGGAGACACAATGACACTGAAGCCACATTTGCAATTCAATGCTTGGTGATTTGATCTATCGTCTGCTTAGTACGTTTACTTTGTAAAGGGCATTATAAATGCTTTTATCTGAAATACAATGATGCACTGTAGCAATGTAAGAATTTGAACATGTTAATTTGTGTGTTGCCTTAAGGATGGGTTCTGAAGGTTAGAAGATAAATTCATTAAGTACCAACACTGGACATTGTTACCTAAATTTTGTGTTTATGTGTGGTTTAGTTTATGCACGTAATTAAAAGTTTGAAAGAGTATTGTAATCACATTTATGGAGCCTTCATTGTTTTTATGTAGAATAAATTAATCAGTCATATTGGGTTCATTAAAGAGCAGTTACATGAGATTGAAGCAAAAATAAATTCATGCTAAAGAATCCCAATGTTCTGTTTTGTTTTCCTGCTTAGCGTGATAGTGGCTGTTTTATCAGATTGTCTCACAGTTTCAGCTGGATAGACCAGACACTGTTTTTCTGTGGTGGTTTTGAATTCAAGCCATTGTTGGTTCTCTTCCATCACTAAAAGTTCAGCAGCTGCACATGGAAACTTGTAGTCATTAAGTTGTGATGTATCACGTAACTTTATACAAAGTACACAGAGTATTTTTGGCTTGGGTTATTATAATGGCACAATAAACCTGTTAGTTACATGCTTTTTGAAAACTACACATCACTTTAAAGTATTGTTTTTAACATTTGAATTTGGGAAATTGCGTTGCCATAGATTTAATTTTTTAAATATATGCAGAAATGAAGTTACATGACTTTGCAGAGTTGCAATAGAGAATATATTTAATGGTCTTGAAGGTGACATTTCTTTTTAACAATAAAAGTTTGTAATTTATATATTGTAGTCAGCCATCAATTAAAAGAATTGCTTACTGCTCTTAGTTTCTCATTTATGGCCAGATTTCCAATTGCAAATTTTTTTTTACTGCCTGCTCTTAGAAACATTTATCATGATTTTATATTCAGACATTTTTCATACTATATGTTTTCAATGGAATGTCATAAATAAATATAAACATAAAACTGGTGATTCAATAAACAAGTACAGCTTCATCAATTGAAAGATTACATTTTACAATTAATTTTTTATTTCCATGGTTGCCTATCATTGCAACAGGTGTTGACTGCCATAAACCATGGAAGTGCCCAGGAACATTTGTAAACATGATCTGGTACGTTAGGAAAAAAACTGTAGAGAGATGAAAATCATGTTCAGGAAGATACAATAAAAAAAATCGCCTGAACATGTGTTCTTTATTTCTTCAGCTAAATAGAAAACATGTTTGCATTCATATCCAATTATTATGGACCTAATGATACTTTGGACTTCAAATTTGCATTCTGCTGACATTACTATTTACTGATAATTAATGGAAAATCTGCAGCATTTGTTAAACATTTGCTTAGAAAACGCACACGGTCTGAGATTAGAATGCATTCCTGCAGCAGGCAAAGTGATTTTTAACAGATTATTTAGTAAGACGTTTCATCCACAGCTAAATAGTTTTGTTCGTAAACCATAAAGATAAGTTGTTCATATCCCAATGTTGAAACGAGAGTCATGATGTGGAAGAGCCGGTGTTGGACTGGGGTGGACAAAGTTAAACATCACACAACACCAGGTTATAGTCCAACAGGTTTATTTGGAAGCTGTCCATCTGATGAAGGAGCAGCACTTCGAAAGCTAGTGCTTCCAGATAAGCCTGTTGGACTATTAGCTGGAGTTGTGTGATTTTTAACTTTGAAATGAGAGGTTTATGTAATGTTAATTGAGTGACTGACTATTGTAATTCTTTCACCTCTATAGCGAAGATTGGTGGGAAAGCGAATTATGAAGAGGTCATAAATAGCTAATGTTAAGCGTGTAACCAAAGATCTGACAAATGGAGTTCAGTATGAGAAAGTATGCAATTGCCTATCTAAATTGTGAGAAGTGACAGAGTTCTGAAATGCAGAGAAGTCTGGGTATCCTAGTGAATTAATCACAGAATGTTATTATGCAGGTACGGCAAGTAATTAGGAAATCTAATAGAATATTATGTTTTGTTCCAAGGGGAATAGGAAGTTTATGCTTCAGTCATGAAAAGCATTGGTGAGATTGCATCTGGAATACTGTAAACAAATATTGTGCACCTACTTATGGAAGGAATTCAGTGCATTCTAAGCAGTTCAGGGAAGGTTTAATAGAATAATGCCTGGATGGATTGCCTTACAAGGAATAACTAGGTAGTCTAGGCCTGTACCCTCTGGAGTTTAGAAGAGTCAGAGGTGACTTATATGCGAGATCCTCAAGGGACTTAACTGGGATGTTATGGACAGGATGTTTACTGTTGTGGAGAATCTAGAACTAGGGAACATAGTTTTTACAAACAAGGGGCACCATTTAAGACAGAGATGAGGAACCTTTGTTTTCTGCCAGAGATTGTGACAAAATACTGGAATTTGCAGCATTATAGGGTGGAGGTTAAAATGTGATTCGCCATGATTGTATTGAATGGCAGAGACGCTCAAAACACCAAGTACCTAAATTTGATCCTTGTTTGTATGTATATGAAATATTCTACAAAACATGAATACGCAGTTTTGGGATGGGATGCAAAGGCCTTTTTTTATAAATGGTGTTTTCTTTTATTTGACAGCAATCTAAGAAGATAGATGACTAGAAATTAAAAAAAACACAGTTGCCATATCTATAGCTAATTCCAGGCCTATAAATTCTTTGGCAGTGTACCATTTGACAGCAATCAAATGGGCGATTAAGTGTCCAATATGGTGAGCAGAATGTGTGTATGCATTTTGTGTCAGAAAATATTGGCATATGCTCTTATAGTACAGGTTAGAGACCGTGCCTGAAACCAGAACTATGACCTTTGCATACCTTAGTAGTGCACAATTCTCTTTAGTAAAATTAAGTAGGAGTTGACCATAGCTTGTAGTTCTGTCCACGTCACAGTCAGCATTGTCAGGTGCTTGGCAGCTAGACCAGTAGTCCTGAAAGGGTGCAAACTGCTGAAGGCTGCCTTCCAAAGCATTAGTCTTCTTTGTTAGTTTATTGTGGAACCAGGAAGAACAGGAGTACATCTCCTGGCTCCACATCACATTTGCAGGGCAGCGTCCACAATCACTCATCCTGTATCACCTCTATCATTCCACCCCAATTGCATCCACATTTTATGCCATCCCATCCTTGAATCTATCCAGGAGTCAAATCTCTGCAGCCCTGGCACATCCAGCTTGTGAATGGAAAATTTAACAACCAACAAGAAGGAGGAGAAGTCTCCATTAACATTCACATCTTGAAAGTTTGTCATGTGGACTCTGTGATACATGTATTGGAAGAGAATGGTACATTATACTATGGATGGGGAACTACTATCCAACTAAACTTGAAAGGGTTCAGAAAAGATTCACAAGGATGTTGCCAGGATTGGAGGGTTTGAGTTATGTGGAGAGGCTGAATAGGCTGGGTCTATTTTCCATGGAGGCTGAGGGGTGACCTGACAGAGATTCTTAAAATCATGAGGGGCATGGATAGGGTAAATAGACAACGTCTTTCCTTGAGGTGGGAGTCCAGAACTAGAGGGCATAGGTTTAAGGTGAGAGGGGAAAAATGTAAAAGCGACCTAAGGGGCAAGTTTTCACACAGAGGATGGTGCATGTATGGAATGAGTTGCCAGAGGAAGTGGTGGATGCTGGTCGGCATGGATGAGTTGAACTTAAGGTCCTGTTTCCATGCTGTACATCTCTATGACTCTCTATGACTTAAAGGTTCAGTTCTGTGGTCAGCAGGAGCTGGCACACTACTCCAGCAGCTCACCGCAGAGCTTCCACCAATGTTACATTTAAGTCAGCTGCTACCTTTTGCATAGCTCTTTAAGAAGCCTAATAAAAGTGGGTCCCACCATGCTTGCTGGTGCTTGATTTAGGAGTAAGTAACGAAAACATTCTGTGTATATTTGTCAGCCAGTTTTACTATGTGTGCATTGCATCAGTCCATTGCCACCCGGTCATTGTGCTCTCAATCTTTGACTCACTTCAGCCACATGCAGCCAAGACATCTGCATGTATCACTCCAGTCACCTGACATTTGGTGCAGGATGTAGCCAGTGACACTGTTAGTTCAATCTTGCTCCTCAAAAATATTAAAGTCTTATCTCCAGTTATGCTACAAATGATTCATAAGAAAATAGCTATGATGTTGTGGTAATGAAAAGTGAAAGGCTTAATAAAATAACTTATTTGTCACTTCCATTGGCAGTGAAGTCTGATTTAATCTATTCAGTATTCATTTATTTTAATCAATTAATTTGTAGCTGAGTCACTCACTGAAACCCATTTGCATTTGTTCATGCACCTTTTTTTATTTGATTAAGTAACTAGGAGCTGGGATATAGCTCAAGCCTACATGTATTCAAGGTACATTTGTTTGATCAGTCATGAGAAAGTAAATACTTTCCTTCTAGAAGGGGATTACAGTGTAATCTTAGAATTTAAAGAAAAATTCACAATTCTGTCCCCAATGCATCAGCCCTGTACTGATCCATGATGATAGATTATACATATGCTTCCAAAATACATGTGAAATACTGCCACAGAACAACTAAGTTACAACTCATGGATTAAAGGAACAGTAGCAACATGGATACAGAATTGTCTAAAAGACAGAAAACAGAGATTAATGGTTGGTCGACATTTTTTCTTGGCTGAAAGAATGGTTGTAGTGGAGCTCTTCATGGGTCAGAGTTAAATCCTTGCTTTTTCTGGTAAGTATTAATGACCTGGACTTCGATGCACAGTGCACAGTTTCAAATTTTGCATATGTTACAAAAGTTGGAAGCATTGTGATCTGTGAGGAGGTGGTGTAGAGTACTGTGTTCAGTTTCGATGTCTTAATTTAAGGAAGAATGTAAGTACTTCAAGGTGGTTCAGAGGAAGTTAATTATATTGATACCTAGAATAATCAGATAGTCTTATGAGGAAAGGTTGTACAGGAGAAAGTGAGGATTGCAGATGCTGGAGATCAGAGTTGAGAGTGGTGCTGGAAAAGTCCAGCAGGTCAGCCAACATCCGAGGAGCAGGAGAATCGACATTTCGGGCATTAGCCCTTTATCAGGAAACTGATTCCTGATGAAGCGCTTATGCCCGAATCGTCGATTCGCCTGCTCCTTGGATGCTGCCTGACCTGCTGTGCTTTTCCAGCACCCACTTTCAACTGAGGAAAGGTTGTACAGATTGTTTTCACTTTAAAGAAGAATGAGGAGTGACTTAGAGTCAGAAAGTCATTTAGTACAAAAACAAACCTTCAGTCCAACTCATCCACTCCACCCAGACATTCCATTCTGACCTTGTCCCATTTGCCAGCATTTGACCCATATCCCTCTAAACCCTTCTTATTTGTATACTCATCCAGATGCCTTGTAAATGTTATAATTGTACCTGCCTCTACCACTTTCTCTGGCAGCTCATTCCATACATGCACTATCCTCTACGCTCAGGTCTTTGTTAAATCTTTCCCCTCTCACCTTACACCTATGCCTTCTAGTTTTAGATTTTCCCCATCCTAGGAAAAAAACCTCGGCTGTTCACCCTATCTATGCCCCTCATGATTTTCTAAATCTCAGTACAGTCATTTCTCAGCCTCAGACACTCCATGGAAAAGAACTGTGGCGTATTCAGCCTCTCCCTATAACTTGAACTCTCCAGTTCTGACAACATCTTTCTAAATCGCTTCTGCATCTTCATGTTTAATAACATCTTTCCTATGGAAGGGTGACCAGAATTGTACGCCTCACCAATGTCCTGTACAGCCACTACATGACATCCCAACTCCTACACGTAATGTTCTGACCAATGAAGGCAAGCATGCCAAATGCCTTCTTCACCACCCTGCCCATCTGTGACTCTATTTTCAAGGAACTATGCACCTGCACCCTAGGGTTTCTTTGTTTGGCAACACTCCCCAGGTCCCAATCATTAAGTACATAAATTCTGCCTTGGTTTACCTTACCAAAATGAAATACCTAATATTCATCTAAACAAAACTCCATCTGCCACTCCTTGGCCTTTTTTGATTGAAGTGCGTAAGATCTTGAATGATATTAACAAGGTGGATGTGAAAATGAGATTTTTCTTCTGTCAGTGAGACCAGAATGGGGAGGTTCTTATTGAAAATTAGGTGTTGTCCTTTTCAGACAACAATGAGAAGAATTTCTGTCTCTCAGAGGGTTGCGCAGCTTTGAAACCCTGTCTCAGTAAATGATGAAAAAGAGGGTTTGAATAGTTTTAACGTGGCGATGGATAGATTTTTGTTAGGCAACTAAATCAAAGCTTATCAGCACTAGAAAAAAATGTGGAACTTGAAACACAAACAAATTCTCCATGATCTTATTGGGGAAGGGGTTCAAGGGGTTGAATGGCCTACTACTGCTCCTAATTTGTTTATTAGTGTGTTGTTTATCACTGTCCCTATTATTAACTTCTTGCTTATATTATATCAAATGAAAGATTAACAACTGAGTTTTCCAATTAAAATAACACCTTTTAGAGAAAGTTATTGCTTGTTTACTCTTCTCAAAAGTGTTATGGCTTGTTTTTTCTTCTGAAAACATTATTCACAGCATTGCTTATTCGATAACCTGTTGTGTCTCTTCTGAGCTAAAGCAACACACTGCAGTCGGTATTTAGCCTGGCAGTACTTCTCAGGCCTCCATTGAGATCTGCAGCATATGTTTCTCTTCCAATCAGTATGTGCCTGCCTTCCTCCAGTTTTTAAGTTTCCTGCTGTTCCTGCCCAGCGTGGCTTCTTGCATTTTATATCTATTCTTTTAAATGCTCCAGCACTTTTTGATATTTTAATTGATCTTCTATAAATCATTCTCTGTCTGTGAAATAGTGTTAAATTGCATCTACAGTTCACTAAATTGCTGTCAGCACCATCATTATTTTCTGTTCCAAGTTCTTCTATTTGAAGCATGTGCTGTTGAAATCTTGACCTGAGGTTTGGGATCTCCCTCTTGGATGCCTCCTCTGCTGAGTGTACAGCTTGCAGTTCCTTTACCATATGTTCTTTTTCAGCGTGTCATGTTATGTCCTGCTTGGCCCTCAGTCTTTCCAGGTCAGCAACTTTATTCTCTAGTTCTACCTTTTCATCTTGGCGTGTTGTACATTTCTGGAATTCATCTCCCTTAGCTGCTTGACCTTTCCAAGTTAGCTCTCTTTCCTTTTCTGTCAAGTGCACTTTATGTTGTTAAATACTGGATTTGTGAATTCCAGTTTCTGTCTGCAACCACTTTCACTTGGCTTTGATTCAAGACTGGAAGTTACCTAATCTGTAACCTCTGTGATTCGAGCAGTCATTTACCTTGCTTCTGAACAAAATGCACTTTTCAATGACTGTACTACCTTTAACTTTCAATGACACTCCCTTCACCTCATGTTGTACTGAGATCAGCTGCAGGAGAGTCAGATCATTTGTTTCAGTAACATAGAACATTCAGTCAGTACCTTTTATTCATGGTATTGCTTAGTCAACAACCTGTTGTGCCTTTTTTTGAGCTAAAGGCACATACTGCAGTTGGTTTTCTATGTGTTCTTTTTCTTTAGGATGTGCCTAGTTGTCAAATCTCAGTTCCCCTTAAATTAGGTAGTTTTGAATCTCTTTCCATGTTTGACTATTTTCGTCCACATTTTCATTAAAGATTTCCTGGTAGAGTCTAAGTGTTACTCTGCACCAGTATTAAACTTCAGCCTTAGATTTTTAGAAATGGGCTTATTTTGAACAGTTGTGTGATTTTCTTTTCTCTCACAACTGCCACATTTAGTCATTTCATGCAGTTAAACAGTTTAAATGTCAGCTTTGTTCTCCAATTCATCATCTTCCAGGATATGGATGCTTTGGGTTTTGTTTTATCTGTCTCAATTACCCTGATACTGTGTCTGATGATTCATTTACTGTCATCTTCTTTTGTTTTACGCATCTTTTCCAGAAGTTAGGCTTTCCACACGTTTTGCAGTTTGAATCTGAATGTAGAATATTTTCTTCAGTCTGTGAACTCATGTGGTCATCCACAACTCCTGCTTGTACCCTCTGTCCAGTGTGCGTTTTTTATTGTTGCTATTTCACTACACCAACTCTGCTATCATTCTTTTGACTGAATTAAAAGTTGTCATTTAGGTAAACTGTATCTGCTTCAGTATATTCTGGACTACATGTACTCTGGCAGTATCTAAAACCTGTGATATCATGAACTTGTCCTTTCTAGTTAAATCATCTTTTGCTTCAGGATGTGTAGAACAACAAATGAGTTGGTCCATCAGCCTTTCATTGATTTCCTTGACTTTATATTTATGGCGGGCCTTTTCAATTTTGTTTTAAAAATTGTCAACGGATTCAGACTTTGAAATTCGTATTGGTGGATCTTATTATTTGACTTTGGCTGGAGATCCATGCTAAATTTTCCAAAACAATTTTGTTGTCGTCCTCCCTTGTTTCCTATCTAATAACCAACTTTAACCCTTTCCCTTAAGTCCACAAAAGGATATGCTGACACTTGCCTCACCATTAATACCTTTTAGAAATCTATTGAATGTCAATCAATGCATTAGTTCAAACTTCTCAAATACTTGGATAACATCACCCGTTTCCCATTTTCTTACAGCTATAGCCGTGCATTCATTGCTTTGGCAATGACCGTTTTGGCACTGCATAATTCATCGTTTGACTGGGACTGATTCAAGTTGATGTTTCTCAATCTAATTCAACAATAAATCTGCATAAAATGTTTGGGTCTGATTCAGAGATGCACTGCTGCCACATTGTGATTTTTGATTTTATCATTTTGATTTTAAAATGCTGGAGTGTCATCAAGTGTATTTCTTGCAGCTGTCTATGTGGCTGATGAACTGGTAAGTTGTTTGCTTAGCACCTGACTGCAGTATAGTAGAAAATGTGGCTGTCCCTTCTCATAAGAATTAGTTCTCAGCTCTTAGAACCAAAATAACTATAACATTAGTCTTTTATTTGAATATGTATCCAGATGACCGAATGACTGCAAGAATCTAATGATAGTAATTTGTGCAAAGCAAATGGAAAACCAAATTCTAAATTAACATCAACTGTCTTGAACTGTGTCATGTTCTGTTTACACACTGATCTCTTACCAGCTCTGTTGATAAAGGCCAAGGATCCAAAATTGCTTGGCTCTGCTTCATTAGCTTTCGTGCAGATAGAATGACATCCATTCCTGATCCTGCCAAAATATTTGGGGGTCAAGACAGGGTCAGATAATTATAATAATCATTAGTCACCTGCATCAGTATGTGCATGTCTTGGTGCTCATTGCAAGGCAGTGGGATTTATTAATAAGAGAAACAGAAAATGCTGAAGAAACTCAGCACGACTGGCAGCATTTGTGGAGAGCGAAACAGAGTTAACTTTTGGAGTCCAATATGAATCCTCTTCAGAATCATTGTTCTTTATCAGCTGTACATTGAGGGAGAAACAGGGTTTTTTAAGTCATGGCCACCCTGGACCCCACTTATCTCTCTTTATGAAACAGTATCGGAATTTCTCCTGGAGTGGATAAAGCCTTTGCCTACTTTCCAGTTGTTCTGAGACTTGTGCATCTCAGTTGTGCGTCCCAGATAATTTCCCTGCATTCCTCACTGAATTATACTGTGATCGTACCTCCTGCAGCAAGGAAATTAGTATTAGGCAAGTAGCTAAACAGTACAAACCATAAAACTCACATATTCATTTCGTAGTTAGTGCTGGTTTTGCTAGTCTCAGTTGTGTAGGTATCATTTTGCTGTTGAGTTAGAAGGTTATGTGCTCAAGAAAGAAAGTCTCGTGCCTTTACAGTGTCTTTCATGACTTCAATACATCCCCAAGCACCTTGGAATCAGTGAAGTACTTTTCAGATAGTTGTCACTGTTATAAGTTAAAAATTTAGCAGCCAGAGAATCTTCCATTCTCATGACATAACTTTGTCAAGGAGTCATCTGAACCCAATATGAAGTGTTTCCCGAACTTCCTCCTGCTGAGGTTTGAAAATTGTCACAAGACTCTCAGTGAGAACTGAGAGAATGGGGTAAGGGATCTGTAAGAAGGAGGACCTGGAAGAACAGGAGTACGACTATTATAACTCAATCCAAGTTCCATAGTGATCACTGTTGACTTAGAGCTTAGAACCCCCCAAATCTCAGCTTGAGTACAGGCCCTCCTTTTCATGGAACCATCTTAGAATCCCTACTATGTGGAAGCACACAATTCTGGCCATCAAGTATATACTGCCCCTCCAAAGAGCATCCCACCCAGACCAAACCCCCCATGCTATCCCTCTACCTCTGCATTCCCCATGACTAATCCACCTAGCCTGCACATTGGTGGATACTATGGGCAGTTTAGCACGGTCAACCCATCTAAACTGCACTTCTTTGGACTATGTGACAAACTGGAGCACCTGGAGGAAACTCACACAGAATGTGCAAACTCCACAAAGACAGTCAACCAAGGCTGGAATCGAACCCCGTTCCCTGGCACTGTGAGGCAGCAGTGCTAAACACTGAGTCACCGTGCCACCCACTTTGGGAACCCTTTTCTACTAAAACAGCGTGTATGATCTTTGCTTTCTGTCTGTTAATGTGGAACATTGAAAGAACCTCTGTCAAAAACAACAGGTATCCAGTGTCACTAAGATCGGTGTAACTGTTTAACAATCCAGAGTCCAAGATTAAGGGTTTTTACAAATATATTAAGGACAAAAGAGTAACTAGGGAGATAATAGGGACCATCAAAGATCAGCAAGACAGCCTTTGTGTGGAGCCGCAGAAAATGGGGAGATACTAAATGAGTATTTTGCATCAGTATTTACTGTGGCAAAGGATATGGAAGATATAGACTTGTAGGGAAGTAGATGGTGACACCTTGCAAATGCCCATATTACAGAGGAGGAAGTGCTGGATGCCTTGAAATGCATAAAGGTGGATAAATCCCCAGGACCTGATCAGGTGTACCCTAGAACTCTGTGGGAAGCTAGAGAAGTGATTACTTGGACTCTTGCTGAGATATTTGTAACATTGATAGTCACAGGTGAGGTGCCGGAAGACTGGAGGTTGGCTAACGTGGTGCCACTGTTTAAGGAGGGTGGTAGGGACAGGCCAGGGAACTATAAACCAGTGAGCCTGATGTCGGTGATGAGCAAGTTGTTGGAGGGAATCCTGAGGGACAGGATGCACATGTATTTGGAAAGGCAAGGACTGATTAGGGATAGTCAACATGGCTTTGTGCGTAGAAAATCATGTCTTACAAATTTGATTGAGTTTTTTGAAGAGGTAACAAAGAGAATTGATGAGGGCAAAGTGGTAGGTGTGATCTATATGGACTTCAGTAAGGCGTTTGACAAGGTGCCCCATGGGAGACTGATTAGCAAGGTTAGATCTCACGGAATACATGGAAAACTTGCCATTTGGATACAGATCTGGCTCAAAGGTAGAAGACAGAGGGTGGTGGTGGAAGGTTGTTTTTCAGTCTGGAGGCCTGTGTCTAGTGGAGTGCCACAAGGATCGGTGTTGGGTCCTCTACTTTTTGTCATTTACATAAATGATTTGAATGCGAGCACAAGAGGTACAGTTAGTAAGTTTGCAGATGACACCAAAATTGGAGGTGTAGTGGACAGCAAAGAGGGTTACCTCAGATTACAACAGGATCTTGACCAGATGGGCCAATGGGTTGAGAAGTGGCAGATGGAGTTTAATTCAGATAAATGCGAGTTCCTATCGGAAAGATGTTGTGAAACTTGAAAGGGTTCAGAAAAGATTTACAAGGATGTTGCCAGGGTTGGAGGATCTGAGCTATAGGGAGAGGCTGAACAGGCTGGGGCTGTTTTCCCTGGAGTGTCGGAGGCTGAGGGATGACCTTATAGAGATTTACAAAATTATGAGGGACATGGATAGGATAAATAGACAAAGTCTTTTCCCTGGGGTCGGGGAGTCCAGAATTAGAGGGCATAGGTTTAGGGTGAGACGGAAAAGATATAAAAGAGACCGAAGAGGCAACCTTTTCACATAGAGTGTGGTACGGACATGGAATGAGCTGCCAGAGGAAGTGTTGGAGGCTGATACAATTGCAACATTTAAGAGGCATTTGGATGTGTATTTGAATAGGATGGGTTTGGAGGGATTGGGCCGGGTGCTGGCAGGTCGGACTAGATTGGGTTGGGATACCTGGTCGACATGGATGGGTTGGACCGAAGGGTCTGTTTCCATGCTGTACATCTCTATGACTCTATCAGTTTACTTTTCCTTCCTGATAAATTTTATGGAAATTCCAGGAAATGATGGATGTATTTTTCTGACCAGGTGATGCCTAGTTCTTTCCTGCTTAGCAGGCTCCAGGCACATCCAGCAAACATTTCTCGCAGACCACTTGACAAGATTCTTTGTGTAGGTAGAAACTCCATCAGGAGACTGGCAACAGACTTTAGCACCAGGAAAATTAGCAGGTGTTGGTGACTCTACAGTCGGATTCTTAAGGGGCTTGGCAGGAAAAATGCTGATAGGTTGTTCCCCTTCATGGGAAAGCTGAGGACCAGAAAGGGCCTACTCTCAGAATAAAGGAGTGCCAATTTAAGACTGGGATGAGGAGTAATTTCCTCTCTTGAAAGGTTGTAACACTTTGGCACCTCTTGCCACGGAGAGCTATGGGAGGCAGGTTGCTTGTGTATATTTAAGGCCGAGATAGTTAGATTCTGGACAAGTCGTGGAACCGATGGTTTTGGGGAAAGGGCAAGAAAGTAGATGTGAGGAATGTCACATCTGGTCCTACATCATTTGGTCTTATTATGGTCTTAAATAGAAAAGATGTGTTCTGGCAGTATAAAGACAGGCACTTACTTCCTTTCATGTTCAAATTCGGTGCCCTGAGTTACGTTTTGAATGCATTTATAAGCTATAATTCCTGAATTGGCTAAGTAATTTATTTCACAAGTTAGGCATCCTGTTTGTGATTCATTAATTCATATGCAGGAATGATTTAAATAATTTGCAACATTAGCATTATGCCTTAAATTCAACAGAATAATTACCTTTAGAAATGCAAAAAGCTCCAAAAGGTTGTTAAGAGGCTTAGAAATTGTACCAGTTCTACAGATATGCATGTTGTGAGTGTGAAATACTGCCTCCATTGTGAATTTGTTTTTGAAAATCATTTGCCTCACTCTAGCCTAACCGTTGACTTTTAAAAGGTTTAAATAGTCTCATGTTAAAGTTAAAACACAGCTGGTGCAAGAATGCCTTATTGTGTTGTGAACACTGCTTCTCCTGTCATGATGTGAATTATGTTCCGCTCTCTTGTAGCATGCTTTTACTTGGTAACAAGCTCTTCTACAAATTAACCAATCCGAGCCTTTAGCATTGGATTACAAAGCACTCAGCAACAGCTCAACAAGCCAATAGAAAGCATCTTTTCAGCTGTTTTGCATGAAGGTCAGCAGAAAGTTGCAAGCTTCCTATTCACCATCTGTGAGAAACAGATGTAGCATTTGTGATAAGAGTTGTAAAGGCTTTATTTAGCCAATCCACAGCAGGAGCAGAGTTCATCTCACATAATTAAAAGCAATATTATAAATGATAGAATAACAGAGATGAGCTATCCTAATACATGAAACAATGATTTGATTAGATTTTTAATTTGTATTCCTTTTTTTATATGACATTGTATAGTAAATACAGTAGAATTCAGATATGTGAAGCAGAATAGGTGAGAGAAAATGCTGGTGAGCACAAATCTTTGCGACAAATACAATGTGCCAGGAATGCAGAAAATCCTGCTAGGGTTGTTAGTATACTTGGCCAAATTCCGTAAATGTTCTCCTGGCAGGGGAAGATTTGTCCCAGGCATACAAACTTGTAAAATCTACCACACAGTGTAAAATGATTGAAATATTGGTAAATCAGACGTGTACTAGCTAAGACAAATTCGACTTTAGTAACCATAACAAAACTCAACAAGAGCTCATTTTGTTCAGAAAGTGATTTGTTTCTACACAGTGTTTACTTGTCAGGATTTTATAAAGCAATACGGCACTTGCAGACTTTCAGAATTGCTCAATTTCTTGTGGAAATTTATAAATTATGTATTGTTTTCTGTCATTACTTTTCAATTCGTTTGCTCAAAATATTCAAATGACAGCAGGAATGCAACGTAGAGGGTGATTGCATAGCTGCACCCCATTCATTGTACAGTTGATGACAATGGGAGAACAAAAATAACAAAACTATGCTTTTCACTGATATCAAGGGATATATAATGAACTCCAATAATGATGTTTCAACTTAGCTGTCATCAAAAAGCCAGGATTCTTGTATTGAAACAGCAGCCAAAGAAGATTTCTTAGACTTTTTGCCTACATTTCTGCTACAGCTCTCAAGGATTTATCCTTTACCACTTCTTATTACTCATTTCCATACTGCATTAGAAAGGAACTGCATAAGAACAGGCCCTTCGGCCCAATACGCATGCACCCACTACAATGCTGTTCTAAACTAATCCCATCTGCCTGCAAATGGTCCGTATCAGTCTATTTCTTGCCTGTTAATGTGTCTATCTAAATGTCTCTTAAATATTGCTATCATATCTGCTTCTACCACCTGTCCTGACAGTGCATTCCAGACATCTGTGTAAAAAGACTTGCCCCACAGATCTCCATTAAATATTCCCCTCTCACCTTAAACCAATACCTCCTAGTATTTGATTTCCACCTTGGGAAAAAGACTTCAACTATCCACCCTATCCATGCCTCTCATAAATTTATATACCTGTACTTCTATCAGGTCACCCCGTCAGCCTCCAAGCACAAGAGAAAACAGTTTGTCCAAGTTCTCCTTATAGCTGATACAGTGTACCCCAATTTGGCAACATCCTGCTCTCCACAGCTCCCAAATCCTTTCTGTAGCGGTGTGGCAACCAGAACTGCATACAATACTCCAAATATGACCAAATTAATGTTTTATACAGAAAGCATTAGCCTGGGCTCCTGGCCCCATTTCATTGCCATTGTGCCAGTGTCTACTCCAAGACTGAAGTCTGTGGAGAAAACTAGCAACATTGGGTAGTATGGGGAACTGAACCCATCACTTTGGCGTTATTAGCACCACACTGTAACCACTAACGCTCACAGGCCTTGTGGCAACATTATCTGAAAACACATACTTTTCATATGTTTGCTGACACCTCCTCTCTAAATTAGTCTGCTGATGCAATTATTTATTTAAAATCTCGCACTCAACACATGGAAATTCACCCCAACTAAACATTGGTAAGACTGACGCTATTGACTTCAGCTTCCAGTCTGCTACATCCATCCATCCCCTTGTCCACTGTTTAAGGCTGATTCAGCAGCTGGAATTTTACCCGTGGATATGGACTGAGAGTAGGAAAGGCTTGTAAAATGGCAGTGGAAGACATTGGAGAGGAAACCTGATGTCTTCCCATTGTCATGATATATTCCCAGAAATGGGAATGGCAATGTACTGGCTGTCAACAAGCTGGAGATGACAGTCGATTAACGAAATTAACTGGCCAGTTAACAGGCAACTTCCACCCAGCTTGACATTGGGATGGGTTTCTGTCAAAATGAGAGATGTCCACTGCTACTCCAGTACCGTCACTAGAGGTCACACCTCTCCAATCAGTGGAGCCTGTCTGCCTCTCCCTAACACATTAAAAATATCCTTATCCATTCATTGAAGGTTCTTCAACATTTCCTTCTTCCTGTTGCCTCACAAATGGCCACCTCCACAGCCTTATGTCAACAATGATCAGACACTATTGACAGTAAAATTGTCTTCAAGGTCTCACCATTCAAACTCACAGGCTTTGAACCCATTTCATGTCCTCTAGCTGGATCTTTCCTGGACTCATTTAAAATTAGTCAACAAGAATTCATGATCTTTGTATCATGTTTGACCCAGTATGAGCTTCTGGCTACACATCTGTGTTATCACTAAGGCCACTTCTGTAGTTTCTCCTGATTCTTCCCTACCTCAGCTCTTTTACCTTATTTGTCTCTAGATTTGAATATTCCAAAGCACCCTGTTCCACACTGCACACCCCCAACCACCATCACTACCACCCCACGCCACCAGCATACTACCCATTACAAACGTGAGATCAAAATTCTGCCAGTGTCCTTTATCTATGCCTGTGCACTTATTATTCCTAAACTTGCTGGCCAATATTTTTAGTAAGCAATACCTCAGTTTTAAATTCTCATCCTTGTTTTCAAATCCCTCCATGACCATACTCTTCTCTGCAATCTTCTCTGAAGTACCATTCAAGAGTATCATCTAATTCCAACCTGCTCAGCATCCCCAATTTTAATTGGTCCACCATTGCTAGACATGGCTTCAGTTGCCGAGGCCTTCAGCTGAAGGATTTTCTCCTCACTCCATACATCTCCATTCTCTCTCACTCCTTCTGGATTTAGGATTATTAAACTCAACTTCTTTGCCTATGAGTTTGAAAATGTGCCAAATGGTTCAGTGTTCAACCTTTCTTCAGAATGTGAAATGAGATGGTTTGATATGGAAAATGTTGCAGATAAATTCAAACTTCTTGTACATTAATTTCTGGAGGAAGTTTTACCTCGGTTGTACCACTGAATAGGCAACTAAATACAGTAACATTAGTTGTGGAGATACAACTGAGTCAGCAGGTCTGTGAAAGCTGACCTCATTCCTCTGTATGAAGCATATGGAAGCAAGGGTGGAACCCTGGATATGCCAAAGGTCACCCCAGAGGCAGGGAGAAAATAAAATCTATGAGAAATAATGTAATCTGTAAAATAACTCTGTGACAAATTGTCAGTGATAGATTTGAACCAGAGCATGTTCAAAGATAGTGAAGAAATTGAAGGAGAAGAATGAGCTCCAATTGTTGGACATATCAAGTGCCATAGGTTTACTATGGCTAACAGGAATTTTGATAATGATTTGATTTGAGAGCTTCAAATAAAATCAAGAGAGTGATGAAAGGCTTTCTTAGTCCATTCTTTGGATGTTAGCGTTATTGGCATGTCTGTGGCAGCCTTCCACTTTTTAAGACGGTGATTTGTGCTGTCTTGGTCAATTCTGTTGAGCATGCCTGGTGTTGTTCCAGAGCCCTATCCTGGTACAGAAGCCTTGCTCACATTCACTGCAGAAGGAAGACAGTGGACCAAGAAGACACATGATTCACTGTCCTCTGGGCCCTGATCCATGCCAACTGAGCTTTTACTTCCTTCTCATCTCTTCCAATGCCAGTATAGTCAGCCTACAGAGGTCATGGCTATTAGCAAGTATCTCCAGTTGTGTTTGTCAATGTCTACGATCATCTTTTCTCACCTGGACTGGAGGGATGCATGCTCTGGAGATTATGACCCTGTAACCAAATCTTCCTACATATGCCCAGTAACCATCCAATGAACAGGGCTAAAATAACACAGACCTTATTGGCTTTCCAATGAGTGAATGCAGATGGGATTGGTATGGTGCAGCACCTCTGAGTTTTGAGATCTTGCCTTTGAAGAGGTGCTGACTGCACTTCTGAGATAGTGAAGGTATTAACTGTCAGCTTTTCCTACTCCCTAGCAATGTTATTCAGGTCTCACCACTGTGAAAGTAAGGATGTTGAGGATACATGTTTGGTGCACCCTCAGTTTGGTTTTCTCAGTCAAGTTACTGTTGATCCACAATTTCTGATTAAGCTGGAGCAGTGCTGTGTATGTTTACTGCTGAAATAAATTGACTGATTGCTGGCAATTGTGGAAGCGAGATACGTGAAGTTATCAACAACCCCTGACATCGTATAGCCACACTGTCATTTATCAGCATTGACAACATCTGGACAATAGCATCTCTCGTCTTGTTGTTTATGGTCAAACCAAATTATTTATAGCTTTGAGAGAGTCTGTCTGTTGCTGCTGGATGTGTTCCCTGGTATGGAATGTTAGTGCAGTATAATAAACATCGAGCAACTCTTTGATAAGGTCTTGGAGCACCTTTATTTTGAATCTCAGGTGATCAAGGTTAAACAGTTTGCTGCCCATTCTGGTTTGTGAACAAACACCCCTCGGAGGTGGTCTGAACACACATGACAGTAGCAAAGAGAATGCAGCAGATTATGTCAATACCAGAATGCAGTATCATATGAGCCCATTGCAAATCTCAATCAATTGCAGTCTTGGCCTCTGATAGCTGATCTTACCCATCATGTTGTAGCCATGGAAAGAGGCAACCACATTGATCAGCTTTGGCAGACAGCTAATTTTCTCCAGCAGCTTAAATAGACCATCTCTACTGGTTGAAGAGATTGATGAAGGCAACACAAAGTGATCACCTTTGTTCACAGCATTTCTGTTGCAGCTGCTGCACTAAGAAGATCACATCAGTTGTAGATCTTCCAGTTCTGACACCATTCTGGATACAGGACAGATACATTCAGTCAGGATCTGGGCGGCATGGACGAGTTTGACAGAAGGGTCTGTTTCCATGCTGTATATCTCTATGACTCTTTGACTCCATCTGCAGTCTGACAAGGTCAACACTAGCAAATATATTTCCCACCATGGTTAACAGGGAGATGAATGATGCTTGTGGCAATCACTGAAGTAACCCTGGTTCTTGCAGCAGGTTCTTGCAATCTTTGTATCATGTGTTTCCTGGGGAAGTTGATGGCAAGGCCAGCACTTGTGGTCTATCCTTAATATCTCTTGGGAAGCTGGTAGCGTTCTGTCAATCTGAGTTATTTTAAGTGTAGGTGTTTGCTGCAATTTGAAAAGTCATTTCAGAGCACAGCTAAGAGTTCTTGAGAGTCTAGAATTACATACAAGCTACATGAGGTAAAAATGGCAGATTTCCTACTGTAAAGGACATAAGTGAACCATTTTTCTTTTCTGACAATCCAGTAGGTATATGATCACCACTGAATATAGCTTTGCAATCTAAATTGAATTAACTGCATTCAAATTCCTCAGGTATCATGGTGTGATTCAAAAGCATGACTGGAATTCTCCCCAGAAATGAGTTTGGAGGTTGGGACCATTTTATGCCTGGACACCAGTTGGGGCAATGAATTGACAATGAAGGGCCTTATCCTGTCACTGCAACTATTAAGCAGCTGACTGTGCGAGTCACCACGGTGGACCCCAAAAAAAGAACGAGGTAAAAACAATGACTGCAGATGCTGGAAACCAGATTCTGGATCAGTGGTGCTGGAAGAGCACAGCAATTCAGGCAGCATCCGAGGACAGGCAAAATCGACGTTTCAGGCAAAAGCCCTTCATCAGGAATAAAGGCTTTATTCCTGATGAAGGGCTTTTGCCCGAAACGTCGATTTTGCCTGTCCTCGGATGCTGCCTGAATTGCTGTGCTCTTCCAGCACCACTGACCCAAAAAAAGAAGGCAACCTTGTCATGTTTTCGAGATGGCATCTGGAGAGGGAGCAGGAGTGATTGAAGGGCTCCTCTCATTACCACGAAATTGGCATCTGATCTCTGGACTTGCCATTAGGAAGGACGTTCACTGAAAGTCATCTCACTCTCTTTGCTTCTCACTGCCCTTTCCCTCTCCCAACACTCATCTATCTCCAGATCATAAGTTTTGAGTGGTGAACTACAACCCAGTAACATAACCACTATAGCAGCAAAGCCCCTAAAGCATAGTTGAAGGATTTTTGATACACGTACAATGAATTTTTAGCAGCCAAGCACAGAAAAATTGCATTGTCTTTTGGGATGAATGAGGTACATATGTGAGTAATTCTGTCTCAGCTGAAATATTTTTCAGCAAAAATTATTTGTTAAAAGTGATGTTTGAATATTACGGCAAGTTTCCTTGATTGTCAGCAAGTAGTTTAGCTGTCTTATATACAAAGGGTTTAGATTAGAGTGGTGCTGGAAAAGTATAGCAGGTCAGGCAGCATCTGAGGAGCAAGAAAATCGACGTTTTGGGCAAAAGCCCTTCATCAGGAATGGAGGCAGGGAGCCTCCAGGGAGGAGGAGACCTTCTTCAAGGTAGGCATCCTTGCCTCTACTTGGGCTTTTGCCCGAAACGTCGATTTTCCTGCTCCTCAGATGAATTATATGCTATCTACATTATAATGCAGTTCTCACGAGTGAAGCTTTTCATGTGCTTAATAAAGTGCATCCACTGAATTATCTGCAGGAGTGTTAAGTGATATTGCATGAAAGGAATCAGGAGAACAGGAATCTTAAATTTCCCTGCATTTTGTTTGGAGCTAAATATAATACACTTTAAGGTGGATTTATGTATACTAGTTTCTGCACTGTAGTGGCTGCATTGATGTTTTGTTTGTTCCTGGAGTGTTTTATTTTTGCGCTTCATGCTGTTGTGGAAGGACTTTGTAGAATATGTAAATGCAGATTTTTGACTTAGAAGTGACCAAATAGCCATGAATAAAGGCAAAATACTACAGATACTGGTAATCTAAATGAAACCAAGAATACGAGATAAACTCAGCAAATCTAGCAGAATCTGTGGAGTGGGAAATAGAGTCAACGTTTTGAGTCTGGTATGACTCTAGAACTGAAGAAGAATCATCCCAGACTTGAGATGTTAACTCTGTTTTCTCTCTACTTATGGTGCTGAGTTTCTTCAGCATTGCCTGTGTTTGTTGCAGATGTCCTTGATATGCACCCAAAATGTGGAATTTGCATAGAATTTGTGGAAAGATATTTGGAATACTTTGATGTCTGCAACCTAAACTCCATATCAAAAAATAATTGGAGCCACCAGAAACTGCAAAGACACTCAGGCAACAGGACCGAAAACTTCTGCTCTTGTACAGCCGCACCCTGAGCAACGCTGTTCTAGTATCGTTTTCAGCACTGGCATCTAATCGTAAATATGAAAAATTGCCTAGGACTCCACCCCACCCTCAAATTCACTTGGTCCTTCTCGAACCCCTCACTACCCTTTCTAGACCTCTCCATTTCCATCTCCGGCAACAGTCTCCAGATGGCCGTTTACTATAAATCCACAGACTCTCACAACTACCTGGACTACACCTCTTCCCCCCCAGTATTCTGTAAGAACTCCATCCCGTTTTCCCAATTCTTCCATCTCCGTCGTATCTGCTCAAACAAGGAGACATTCCACTCCCAAGCATCCTAGACGTGCCCCTATTTCAAAAACGTGCTTTGCCCCGCTTTGTCATCCAAATAGCCCTCCACTGCACCATTCAATTTCCTGTTCCACTGCTCTAAACAACCTTAAGACCTCCTTGTCCTCACCTACCACCCCACCAGTCTCCACACACAACGCCTCATCCTTAAACACTCCCGCCAACTCCAACTCGACCTCACCACCAAGTAAAGCTTCCCCTCCCCACCCCTCTCTGACTTCCACAAGGATCATTCCCTTTGACAATCCTTGGTTTGTGCCACTCTCCCCACCAACCACTGCCCTCCCCCCTGCCACCCCCGCCGAACACCCAGGTACCTTCCCCTGCAACCAGAAAAGATGCAAAATCTAAAGGCACATCACCCGCCTCATCTCCATCCAAGGCCCCAAATAGTCCTTCCAGTGAGACAGAGGTTCACCTGCCTCTCTTCCAACCTAATTTACTATATCTGGTACTCCTGATGTGGTCTTCAGGGAGACCAAGCATCGTCTTAGGGAATGTTTAGCCGAGCATCTCAGCTGGGCCCGCAGGGACCAAGCTGACCTTCCAGTCTCCACCCATTTTAATTCCCCCAACCACTCCTTTTTTGACATGTCCATCCTTGGCCTTCTCCATTGCCACAATGAACTAAACCGCAAATTGGAGAAACAATACCTCATCTTGCACCTGGACAGTCTACAGCTCAGGGGACTCAAGATTGAGTTCTCCAATTTCAAATAATCTCCCTTCCCAAACTCCGACTCCCTTCCCAGCCCCTCCTCTTCCCTTCCACTCCTCCCAGCCACCGATCAGATTCATCCCTTCCATTGACCAACCAGATTGTACCCTCTACCTGCCTTCACCTATCCCCACTTCACCACCCTGTCCCTACCACCTCCTTTATCTGCAACTTCCCCCTACACCCACTCCCAGATCTGAAGAAGAGTTACATCCAAAATGTTGATTTCTCCATCTCCCGATGCGGCCTGGCTTGCTGTGTTCTCCCAGCCTCCTGCTTGTCTACTTTGGATTCCAGCATCTGCAGTTTATTTGTCTCTAACCACATTTGACTGTGTAACATTGAAAACCCCTAGCAAACCTGGATTCAATAGAACTGGGGGAGAATTCTCTGCTGGTTGGAGTCATACGTGGCAAAAAAGGGTTGTGTTGTGGAAGGTCAGTCATCTCAGCTCTAGAACATCTCTGCAGGAGTTCCTCAGTGCAGTGTCCCAGGCCCAACCATCTTCAGCTACTTCATCTATGATCTTCCCTCCATCCTAAGATCAGAAGGAGAAGCTTTTACTGGTAATTGCAGTGTTCAGCCCCATTTGCAACTCCTCAGATACTGAAGCAATTCATGTTCAAATGACAATATCAGGATGAAAAGTGGCAAGTAACATTCATGCCACACAAATGCCAAGCGATAATCATGCCCAGCGAGAGAGTATGTAACAATCATTTTTTGACATTCAGTAACATTTCCATCACTAAATCTCCCACTGTCAACTTCGTGGAGGGATCCCTTGACCAGAAACTGAACTAAGCTCGGTCTATACATACAGTGGCTGCAACTCACCTCCTCAACTCCCCAAAGCGTCACCATCACCTTCAAGGCAAAAGTCAGGAATGTGACATTCCCCACTTGCCAAGATGAGTGCAGCTCCAACAGGAAGTTTGACACCATCCAGGACAAAGCAGCTCACTTGATTGGCACCACATCTAAGTGCAACCATTCCCTTTAGCACCTGCATTCAGTAGCAGCAGTGTGTACTATGTACAAGGTACACTGCAGAAATTCACCAAATGGCTTCCAAACCGACAGCCATTTCCATCTGAAAGGACAAGCACAGCAGATGTTTCGGAACACCACCACCTGTATGATCCCCTCCAAGCCACTCACCATCCTGGCTTGGAAATATATTACCATTCCTGCGGAGTTGCCTGGTCAGAATTCTGGAACTCCTTCTGTACCTGTATTGTGGGTCAACCTACAGCACATGGACTACAGCTCACCACCACCTTCTCAAGGCATCTAGAGATGGACAATAGATGCTGTCCAGTCAGTCACATCCATGTCCCACAAGCGAATAAAACAAAAATGGACAGGAAGCAAGGAGTCAGTCTAAATGGGATGCTTCCACATTGGCTGTCTGACTAATAGGAAAACACAAGGGTAAATGCTAAGCCTCAACAATTTACAATCTATATTAACAACTTAGACAGAGGGAAAATAATATACCTGTGTTTGTTGACATTAGAAAACCATGTGGAAATTTAAGGAAGGCACAGAGAGGCTACAGAGATGTATGAAGTGACTGGGCCACAAGATGGGAGAAGAATTACAATGCGCAAAAGTGTGAGATTATTTGCTTCAGGCAGAACAATGAAAAATAGATTACTTTTAAAGACATAAAATGTGTCATTTTTCATGCTGACACTTGGATGTACTCATACAAGGAAGTTAGCATGCAGCTGCTAATCAGTTAGGAATACAATTAGCATATTAGTGTTTATTGCAAGGGGTCAGAGTACAATAATAAAGAATATTTCGACATAGATCAGGGCCTTGCTGAGACCATAGCTGGAGTACTGTGCGCAGATTTTGGTCTTCATATTTAACAAAGGAAACACTTACTTTGGATCTAGAATAATGAAAGTTCATTAGATTAGTCCTTGGGATGAAAAGGTTATCCTGTGATGCCAGGTTAGGTAAATTACGCCAATCTTTCTGGAGTTTAGAAGAATGAGAGCTGATCTCGTAAAATATGCTTGATAGGATAAACGCTGAGAGGTTGGTTCTAGTTGCTGGTAAATCTAAAATACAGCAACATAATCTCAGTGTCTTTTAGGTCTGAGATTATTCATTTATTCTATCGGTTATGGATCTTTAGAATCCCTACTTCAGTGAGGTAAATAGACAGATTTTTGATCTCTCAAGAAATCAGGGATGCAGGAATTCGATGAGGAATGAAGTTTGAACCCAACATTGACCATGACTGTCTTGACTGGCAGAGCAAGCTCAATGGACCGGATGGTCTATGGCTGCTGTTATTTTTTGTGTTCTTGGGGTAGGCCACCATAGAAATCGAATGGCAATGAATGTTTAAGGTTTCCCTTTCCTTTTCCATTTCTGAAGAGGAAATGCATTGAACTCCAAGATAACTATTTCTGATATCTGTAATGATCTGCTTGCTCTGTCTACTTCTGGTGGTCATTCAATGCATCCATACTGACACTCTCATTGCTATAACTCAAGCACAACTTGCCACTGGATTGTTTGCATGTGCAGCAGATGCTATTTTGGACACCAAGTGACACCCATAATGCCAGATATTTTCTAAGCTGTAAAGATAAAGCATGTTATATTGCTGTGTGTATAAAGCTGCTAAAAGGTTTTACAAGATAAAGTAACTGAATAACTAAATAAGAGTCATAAACTTCAAGGGCTTTGCTGTAAATGAGTGTTTATGAGGATTGGAAACAATTGCCTGCTACCACGACAACATATTTGATCCACTGTAGTTCTGCTCTTACCTTCGGAAACTCTGAAATAATGGAAAGGTGTCTACGCATACAATGTATAGTAGCTACAACATTTATGAAGCCAAATGTCATGTCAATAATGTTCTGCTAACTCCCCCCACCCCAAATCTGTCCTCATAAAGCAGGCAATTCAGTGTATAATGCTACTGAATAGATTAAGTGGATAATTTCTCTGTTTAGAGACAATCATTACCAAGCACATGTGGGGTAAATGTTCTTTTTCACTTCTTAGCCCAAGCTTTGATATTGTGCAGATTATGCTGTGTGAGAGCATGGAAAATTTGATTATCTGAAAATGGTGAATGGAGTTAAAGACTGCAATAATCAGAGAACAGTTCCACTTCTGATTTTTTTATGGAGGACAGGACATTGATGCAACATTCGCAGGTAAATAGACCCAGAGCATTATCCTGAGAATTCAAGGTTTTTGTGGCATGAATGGTAATGCCTCTACCTCTCAGCCAAGAGACCCGGGTTCAAACCCACCTGCTCCAGAGCTGTATAATGACATTTCAGAGGAGGTTGATTATATATATACTGAGGAACTTCTGTAAAGATGTCTTGGTATTAAACATGATCTGTGTATTTTTTCCCTGATCTCGGTGACCTTCAGTTGTTCTTTAGTGCCATACCGTGTTAAATGTTACCTTTTTATTGTCCATTTTTAAAACAAGAGCAGAATCTTCTCAGCCCTTAAATGACATGGGCAGTGACGAGTCAGCTGATAAAATATGGCAAGATAAGAAAACATAAGTTGAGAAAAAAAAGGTTTTTTAAAACCCAAGGTTTTAACAGAGGGATGAGAATCTCATCACTGAGCATTGAGAGACCTATTTGCATGCATTAATATTATTATTTAATTTCACCTCATCTATGTGCGCTTTGATGTATCACCAGATTGTGAATAGAAACTGGACGTTGACAATTCCTGGCATAATAGTCTGAGCAGGTCACTGGCAACTCCCGACTTGCCACTTGCTCCTCCAGACTCCATCTTGACCAGCATTCCCCAACATCTCAGGGGACGCTGTATGAGCAGTGACCACTTGTAGCCTTCATACATGGAGGGTGGCATCTGAGATGTAGCAGAAGAAAGTGAGGACTGCAGATGCTGGAGATCAGAGTTGAAAAGTGTGGCGCTGGAAAAGACGGATAGGTGGGAAGGAAGATGGATAGGTGGGACAGGAGGAAGGATGCCTCATCTTCCTACATGGGACCCTCCAACCACATGACCTCAACGTCAATTTCACCAGTTTCCTCATCTCCCCTTCCCCCACCTCATCCAACTCAACACCATCCTCTTGAACTGTCTTAACTGCCTATCTTCCTTCCCACCTATCCACTCCACCCTCCCGCCAACCTTTCAGCATCACCCCCCACCTGCATCTGGTCATCGCCTTCCCAGCTATCTCCCCTCCCCCCCACACCGTCCTATTTATCTCTTAGCTCTCTTCCCCCTCCTGAACATTGCTGATGAAGGGCATATGACCAAAACATGGATTCTCCTGATCCAAGATATAGTAGTCTCACCACATCATTGTGGCACTTTTCTGACTCAGTCAGAAGACAGTTCACCATTTCAATACTGCATTTTGGACCACACCGATATCATTCATTGTAGTGCTGCTGCCAGGCCACTTTGTGAACAGGGACAGGCACATATAGATTAGATTAGATTAGATTAGATTACAGTGTGGAAACAGGCCCTTCGGCCCAACAAGTCCACACCGACCCGCCGAAGCGAAACCCACCCATACCCCTACATTTACCCCTTACCTAACACTACAGGCAATTTAGTATGGCCAATTCACCTGACCCTGCACATCTTTGGATGGTGGGAGGAAACCGGAGCACCCGGAGGAAACCCACGCAGACACGGGGAGAACGTGCAAACTCCACACAGTCAGTCGCCTGAGGCGGGAATTGAACCCGGGTCTCTGACGCTGTGAGGCAGCAGTGCTAACCACTGTGCCAACGTGCCGCACACATAGCATCAATGCAGGGAGAATCGCAAGGTTCCTAGCTTGCTTTTTTAGAACTTACTTACTCACTTTGTGCCTACTTGGATGCTCACAATACCCCTGCCTTTTTACACATTCAGAGGCATGGAGACATGGAGTTTTATCATCATGGAAACAGGCCCTTCAGCCCATTATGTCCACAAGTCATCAAACATCCATCTATTCTAAGTTAATTTTCTCGCACTTGGGCCGTAGTCTTGTATGCTGTGTCATTTCAAATGTTCATTTCAATACTTCTTAAGTGTCTTGATCCGTCTACTCAGGGAAAAGGTTTCTCTCTATCTACCCTGCTTATACTGCTCAAAACGTGGTACACCTCATTCAACTTCCCCCTCAACCTTCACTGCTCTAATGTAAATAACTCAGACTTCATAGTCTCTCTTCATTGCTGAATCACTCATTGCCAGGCAAATTCCTGGTGAATCTCTTCTGCATCCTCTCGAATGCAATCATATCCTTCTTACACTGTAGGAACCAAAACTATACTGCAGCTGTGGCCTAACTAACATTTTGTGCAGCTCCTTCATAACCTCCTTGGTCTTATGTTCAGAACATTCTCAGTATTTCTGTTGGCCTTTTAGCATAAATATAAACCAAAGCAGCTTGTCATATTTGCCAGCTGTGATCAGTCAGGGGATGGTAACGTTACTGTATGGCACCATGCTATGTCAATGTTACACCTATAAGACATGCATATGGCTTACATGGCAAACACACAAAATGTATTTCAACCAAATTGCCATCTCTAAAACTTCCAAGGGGGAGCAGTCCTCAGTCAAGTCCAGGTGGACTGTTGTCAATCAGGGAGTCTGCCACTGGAGGTCAAGAGCATCATCTAATATCAGTCCAAGGACTTGGACACAGTCAGTTGGGAGTTTGCAGCAATTGTGATCAAGGGTTCCAGATCATTACAGTCCAAGTCAGGGATCTTGTGAGTACTGCAAGTCTAGTAAAACCAGTGCAGGGAGTAGCAATAAATCAGTCCGAGAGCTGAACAGGGATCACGGAGGGTCTGGTCACTCATCAGTCTGCCTTTCCAATTCAGGCAGGAGGGTGGGCCACAGTCAGTCCAGACATCTGTTCACTGAAAGTCAAAGGGTCACCAGTGACCCTTGCTGTGGTGAGGATGGTGGGGAAGTCAATTGTGGGGATTGGAGCCAACATGCAGAGACGATGACTGTGAAGGACCAATGAGAGACATTTCTTCATCAAGCTGTTGAGACATGGCAGTAAAGTTCTCACTAGATTTTGCTCCTGATTCTCATTGAGTTAACATACTCACTGAGGGGTGAGTGTATCTGAGCTAGTGGTTTTGGGGGATAGTGCTAGAAAAGGCCATGTCTATGCATCCTCTGAAGGGCCTCTGTCTTCTTCTTCAGAGGTGGAAGTAGACTGATGTTCAGAGGAACAGCTCCCTTCAAGGCAGAGACTGGATAGACTCTAAAGGAGACAAGGAAGGGAATGAGTAGTGAAATGCAGGGCATATTGAGAGTATATTCATTATGGATAGTACTTGACAATGAATCTTATTTGGTTGCTAGGACATGGAGGTCTTGGCATCTTCATACGTCACAGTCCTCCTGCTGAGGCAAGGACTCTGTCCTTATAGTGGATGAGGAGACAAATGCCAGCTGCCCCACCACCAACCATGGTCTTTCTGTCCTCTTGTGGGCCACCTGTTCCTACAATCAACCAAAAACAGTTTGATCGAGTGCAAGGGTAGCTAGCACAGCTGTTCCAGCTAGTATAGGTATAGGGGAAAGGTGATGAGGTAGCCTGAGCGGGTCAGTGAGTAGGAATGGCAGAGGGAAGGAAAGGTTAGTAGTCTGGGAGCATGGATTGGGTGAGAGCAATTTCCAGGAAGGTGTTGCGTGCAGTGGTCAAAGTGGTCATGGTAGCAGATGGGTGTAGGGGCAGAGCTAGGATGAGTGTGAGGTAGCAGAGAGAAGATAGGGACACTTAGCCTCGCAGAGCACAGAGGACATTAACCTTCTGCCTATACTGGGCATTCTCCTGGATCATGGACACCACAGGTGGTAACCTCAGACTAGGCTGGCAGGGTCTGGCTCATTCTGACAGTCCTGAGGGAAGTGGACAGCCTTCCTGTCCAGCATAACATCTGGGTCACTGTCAGCAAAGCAGAACATTAACATCCCTTTCTCGGCCATGTCCTTTAGAATTGTTTAGCAACTCATTGCGAAAAGCATAATTTGGTTTGCAGCATTGGCCTTAATGCACAGCTGGCATTTAAATATGGCACCAGCAGTACGAATCCAAGCAGGTTCTGGCATCAGAGAGTATGTCTGTGGCTGATGAGCCCAGGATAGTGTGAGAGCAGCAATGTTGGGGCACAATGCATGTACAATGATGTCAGCGCAGAGAATTCTCTGAGATACATCATTGGAATTCATGGAGAGAAGCCCTCCATGATATTCCCTGAAATTTGATACTTAGCTGATCTTTGATAAAATTCAGCCCAATGTCTGCAATGAAGCTGAATCACTCTGTTTAATGATCATGGTGGATCCCGAACCAACTTAAATGCAACTTCTGCACTTGATGTAAGTTCAACATCCGTGCACAGGATGCTGTATCTACACTGGTGTCAATATTTAAAGTCTTAAGTCACAGGGTCTGTTATTAAATTTGACCTGTGCTTACAAAAGAGGTAATATTTTTGCAACTGTTTAAGTTCAGACATTTATGGGTTTCTTTACTTGAAGAATGTTAAGAAACGAAAGCTTTGTGACTCTTGTAAGGAAAATACAGACATTCCTATAAGTGACAATATGTACTACTTAAACATCAAGGTGTTTTATTTTTGGCAGTTATTTAGTTGTTAAAGTTTTACTGAACAGGACACAAGTTCTTGTTGCTGAACTTCAGAATCCACTGAAACTATATGATAATTTTATGAAATAGACTATAACCTGGTGTTGTGTGATTTTTTTTTACACAAGTAAACAAGTTGCTGTCATTATCCATGCTCTTCATGTCAGCGCACCTCATACGAATGTCAGAAAACATCTTCATAAGCCCTCTGTACAAAAGAAGAGGTATACTGTGACTGTAATCAGCTTTATTCTAGCCTTGCATTACCTGTCACTGCTACACTATCTTCCCCAGTCATTCCCCACTAATCTTGCCTAATTACTACAACACACTTCACTCCACCTCTTTTTGTGAGATGGCATTGAAAAGTTATTGGGGTAGGTAGGTGAGAATGTGAATTTGAGGTTACAGTCAGATTACCCATGACCTTATTAAATGGTGGAGCAGTTTCAAGGGGCTAAATGGCATCTTCCTGTTCCTGCTTTGTATGTTTACATGAATCACCCTAAGGCTACTCTCAATCATTAGCAAAGTGCTGTCAAGTAGCAATTTCAAATGAATAATCCAAACACTGATGCTTGGCTTGAGTTCCACAAGAGCCAATCAGCTCCTGACCTTATTTTGGCCTTGGTCCAAACGTAGACAACAGACTTAAAATGCTGAGGTGACATGAGTGTGACTGATTTTAACACCAAGGCAGTATTTGGCTATCTATGGTATCAGGGAGCCCCAGCAAAACCAACATAAATGGAAATCAGGGAGCACAGTCTCCACTGGGTGGTGTCATCCCTAGCACAAAGCAAAACAGTTGCCATTGTTGGAGTTCAATCATCTCAGTCCACGGACATCTTTGTAAGAGTTCCTCAGGGCAAAATGCTATGCACAATCACCTTCAGCTACTTCTTCAATGACTTTCCTCCATCATAAAGTCATAAGTGGGCATGTTCAGCATGCAGTTATCAATGTTCAGCACCATGTGTTATGCCTTAGATACTGAAGTGGTTCACGTTCAAATGCAGCAAGACTTGGATAATATCCAGATTTGAGCTGATAAATGGCAAGTAACATTCACACTACACAAATGCCAAGCAATGGCTGTCTCAAATAAGAGACAATCTATCACACCTTTGCATTTAATGGCATCACTATTGCTGAATCCTCCACTATCAACTTCCTTGGGTTACCATTGACGAGAAACTGAACTGACCTAGCCACGTAAATAATGTGGCTATATCAACAATCAATCACATGGTAATTATTAGATTTTTAAATCCAGTTTTAAAAAAAAAATGAAAATCCAACATCTGCAAATTTGGGATTTGAATCAGGTTTCCCAGAGTATGAACTGGATCTCTGAGTCACTCGTCCAAGTATGTTGGCAAATATCTAAGTGTAACAACAATCAGCAATAATAATTGAGCTCTTAGAGTACACAAATATCAGCTGGGATATGAATAATGTGAAAAGCACAATGTTGATAAACAACATTCAAGAAAAGCCATCACTTAGCATGCCCAATGAAAGGAGGCAGAATTCTCAATTTAGACTTAGAAAATGAAGCCAGGCAAATTGGTGAAGTTGCAGGGGGTAACCATTTTAAAGACCCTGACTGTCTTACAGTTAGATTTGACTATTTGTAGAAAATAACAAAGAACAGGAGTAAAAGTTCGTAATTGGAGGAAGACAAATTTGATGAAGTTTGAACGGTGATCAGGTGAAGATGGGTTGGATATAGCAACTTGAAGGAAAATCAGTGTCAAATCTGCAGGAGGCATTCAAAAGTGAGATTCTCTCGACTCAGTGTTGACATGTCGCCATAAGGAAACAGGGACAAAAAAATGGCAGAGTAGACAAGCAGGAAGCTGGAATAACACAGCAAGCCAGGCAACATCAGGAGCTAGAAAAATAAGAAGAATTATACCCGAAACATCGATTTCTCCAGCTCCTAATGCTGTGTGGCTTGCTGTGTTCTTCCATCCTCCTGCTTGTCCCATAAGAAAGCAAGCTGATACTGCCAAATCTGGACCCCACTGTTTATCTACAAACAGGCAGAGGAGAATAAAGCAGAAAAAGAAAGATAATGACAATCACAATTAACTTAACATTATAAAAAACCCTAGAGGAGTATAGAAAATATTGAGGTGGAGTAAAACAGGAAATTAGAAAATATTAGCTGAGAAGGTCCAGGGAAACCCAAAATTGTTTCATTAGCACATTAGACAATCACTGTGGAAAGGTTTGAGCCTATCAGTGGTGTAGAGAGTAACTTACACATGAATGCAGAAGAAATAGGCAGGGTTCTTAGTGAGTACTTTTCTCTGATTTCACAATGGAGAGGGATAATGTAGGCATTCTAGTTAAGGAGCCAGAGTGTGCTATATTGGATACAGTCACCATAATGCAGCAAGAAATACTAAAGGAACGGACATCCTTGAAGGTAGATAAGTCACCAGGGTCAGACAGATTGTATCCCAGGCTGGTAAAAGAAGTTGGGGAGGATGTCATGAATGCTCTGCAGATTCTTTTCCAGATAAAGCAATATACCAGAGGATTGGAGACCTGCAGACATTGTACCGTGATTTAAAAAGGGTATACTGGACAAACCAAATAATTGCAGGACAGTCAGTCTGACTTTGGTGATAGGCAAATAATTAGAATCATCATTGAGAGACAGAATAAACTGTCACTTATAAAGGAATGGATTAATCAGGCATAGTTTTGTTAAGGAAAACTCATGTCAAACTAACTTGGGTGTTTTGAGGAGCTAACAAAGAGGATCGATGAGGCTGGTGCATTGGGTGTTGATCACATGGATTTAGTAAGGCATTTGGCAAGGCTCCCTTGGAAATCGATTAGAAGAAAAGCCTTTGCATTATAGCAGTATGAATCATAGAATCCCAACAGGGTGGAAACAGGCCCTTCAGCCCAACAAGTTCACATCGACCCTCCAAAGTGTAACCCACCCAGATCCATTCCCCTAACCTATTATCCTATATTTACCTCTGACTAAATGTTTTAAAAAATTCTCAAGGTCAGGTTCGTAGGAGAGTAGTCTGACACAGAACAAACGACCAAGAGGCGAGTCTGCTAGAATATGGGCATTTTATTCCCCGCAGCGTCGCCTCAACGGGTCTGGCTTATACTCACTCTACATGTTACCAAAACTGGGAGCCGTCAGTTCTCGTAGAGCGGTTGCCAACAACCAACGCTCGGCGGTTAAACGTAACCCCGGAGCAGACTCACCGAACTGGAGACTTTTCCAGCTGATATACTCTTTTCCAGATATAAACATTCATGTGAACAGCAGAGCAAGGCTAAAAAACACATTCCATTCTGGTTACATACAGATAAGAAGATTCACACGGGACTAAGCAACACCTCCATTCCGGTTAGATTCACACATGTATTGGGACATAATTTTTAACCGTTTCACCACATTCCACTGCTTGGAATTTTACACCACATTCCACTGCTTGGCCCAATACATGTGTTACATTATGATTCACACATGTATTGGGACATAATTTTACACCACACTAATGGACCTAACCAACACAGCCCTGAATACTATGGGCAATTTAGGATGGCCATTCACCTAACCTGCATATCTTTGGATTGTGGAAGGAAACCGGAGTACCCAGAGGAAACCCACACACGGGGAAAATATGCAAACTCCACACAGTTGCCTGAGGCTGAAATCGAACCCAGGCTCCTGGCGCTGTGAGGCAGCAATGCTAACCACTGAGCCACTATGCCGCCACAGTATATTGCAAGTTCAATGCAAAATTGGCTCAATGACAAGAAACAAAGTGTAGTGGCAGCTGAATGATTTTGTGAATGATAAGTTGTTTTCAGGGGCAGTACACAGCACTCAAGTTAAGATCCTTTGCTATTTGTTATGTGCTTTAATGATTCCAAATTGATCTTGAAATTTGTAGGTGATACAAATATTGGCTCGGGAGCTGATAACGAAAAAGACAGCTCTCGACTTCAGAATAATATCAATGGCTTTGTTGAGTTGGCGGAAAAGTGGCAAAAGGAATTCAAGCTGGAGAAGTGTGAGGTTATGTCTTTGGGGAAAACAAACAAAGCAAGAGGATGTTCAATAAATTGCAGGGTATTGAGAGGAGTAGAGGAAGTGCAAGACCTTGGAGAGCATTCTATAGGTCCCTGAAGGTGAGAGGACAGGTTGGCAAGGTGGTAAAGAAGGCTTATGGGATACTTTACTCATTCAACATGGTATTGAATACAAGATGGGTTATTTTTTATTCACTCGTGGGATGTGGGCATCGCTGGCCGGGCCAGCATTTTATTACCCGCCCTTAGTTGCCCTTGAGAAGGTAATGGTAGTGTAATGTTGGAACTCTATAAACCAGGCTTTGGTCTAAGTTGTATATTTCTTGTCCCATGTTTCAGGAAAGTCGTAACTGCTGTGAAAAAAGTTAAAAATCACTCAACAGCAGGTTAGAGTCCAACAGGTTTGGAAGTACAAGCTTTGACTGTACTGTAACTAGCTACCTGACGAAGGAGCAGTGCTTCTTCCAAATAAACCTGTTGGACTATAACCTGGTGTGTTGTGAATTTTAACTTTGTTCACCCCAGTCCAAAACTGGCGCTTCCACCTCATAATTGCTGTGGAGAGAGTAAAGAGGAGGTTTTTTGTCAATTTTGCTTGACCATTAAAATTGTAGCTGCGAGGAAATATTGGATAGGCTAGGGTTTTTTTTAAGAACAGAGGGGGTTCACGTGTGCTTAATTCAGATAAACAAAATTATGAGGACCCTGGGAAAGGGAAAGCCTGGGAAACTGAAAATTGACTGGAAGGTTTGATTACCCTAGCAAATAGGTCGATTACCACAGTCAAAGATTTAGGGTGGTCAAAGCAAAACTGCTGCAGATGCTAGAAATATGAAACTAATAACTAAATTCAGGGTGAACTCAACATATCTGGCTGTTTCTGTGGCGAGAGATACAGTATTTATAATTCAGTATTTATGATTCAGAATTAAATGCACAAAGCGTAATTTGGAAGTCTACAGATAACAAAAAAAATTGACTGGTTGATGATGGGAAGGATAGCTGTCAATCCTGGAATGATATTAATGGTTTGGTTGAGTGGGGAAGAAGTGGCAAATGGAATTCAATCTGTTGAAGTTATGAAGCAGAGTCATACCGGATTCTAAATCTTAACTCTGTTACTCTCTCCACTGAGTCTCTCCAGAATTTGCTGTGCTTGTTACAATTTCAAGTGATTAGTAGAAGTACTGGAGACATGGTCAAAAACATTTTCACCCAGAGAGTACGGGTGGCTGGAATTTGCTACCTGATATGGTGGTTTCAATAAATTTAAAAGGTACCTGGATCTAAACATGCTGTACCTTGCAGGGCTATGGACCGTGTACTCAAAGGTGGGAATAGAATGGTTGACTCATTTTTTTGATTCAGCTGGCACAGTCACTATAGGCTGAATGACCTCTTTCTGTGGTTTAACTTTCTTCTATTTTTATCTTGTCACCAATCTTAAATTTCAAGATGTGTGGCAAAACCATGTGAAGATTGAGGAACTAGTTTTGAGCTCAGATTGAATTAGATAGCATTCCAAAAATAGTGCACTTTAGTCATTTTGCTTTTGATACCAATCTAAATTCGAACTCAATGACATACACTTAGTTTAAAAATCTACTGAGATGCTTTTGACCTCTGGCCTTTGGAGTCCATGAGGATCCTGCTAAAATATGCTCCACTTGCATTAAAGCAGAAACAGACTCATTCATCGAAGCAGAGCTGGCGCAACAAATTTCTTTTCCTACAGGAAGTGTATCCATCGTCTTATTCTTTGTGTTGACTATCAAGATCCCCTGCAAGTCATTGGGCATGGAGATAAACTCCCATACTTTGGGTGTCTCCACCCAGAGAGGATAGATGTTGACAATGAAATTCAATGTTGCCTGCAGTGTGCCAGCACAGCATTTTGCAGTGTGTTTAATAACCAATACCTTAAGCCAATACTAAGCACAGGAACCCAGAGAACAGCAACATGAACAGATACTGCAAATCTCTCGAGAACTGAGAAATATCACCAGTAATGGTTCCACAAAATCCTACAAATTCAATGGTAGTAATAGGTACTCCAATATCTATGTACCTTCTCAAGCCAATATTCCCAACATTGAAGGTTATGCTACTTATTCTGGTCATAATAAGGAATTTATAACATTGACAGGTCAATCTAACCTAATGAAATGTGCATTCTGTGGGATGTGGAAGGGCGTGGAGTAGGTGACTTTGACCAGCAAATATGCAAGAAATATCAGTGGCAACACAAGATTGAGCTCTGGGTTAAGGAACTTAGAGTGGTAACTGAAGTGACTGCTGTGCATCAGTAGCCTACACAATGCCCTTGTGATAAGCTTCCTCAGCTAGCTCACCCACACCTTCTTGGTTTCATTCTCCCATCTGCTCCTGACTACATCTATCAGTAATTGCAGCAAAGTATCCATTGAATCACAGTCCTGCTTTGCTACATGTCCACCATCTGTCCTGAACACCTCCGATTTCAATTATACAATACCCCTTTAACTACTGTTGAGATTTTGACATGCAGTTATGCATCACACTCACTGTCCAGCTTGAAAAAACAATACTCCAATGTCAAATTGCTGGGTTTCTCTCACTTAATGCCACAACACAACCCATTTCAAGTCACGAACATAGTCTCTAAAAGCTTTTTACGTGTGAGGATAATCAATTTTGATATTTTTCACACAGATTTGACAAACAGGAGATCATGTTAACAAAAATCCCCACCATTTATAGTGCTTTTTGTGTATGAAATGCATGTTGAGACAAAAAAAATGTCCTGTTGACTGAAAGTTCTGAGACAGGAGTGCACCTTCACAGCCTTTGGGGAGCACAAAATCAGAATTGCAAAGGCATTAAGTGACTTGGTTTAATTTGGGAGAAAGATGATTTTATTCTGCCCTTTGTTAATACAGTGGAATGCTTGAACTTTGATATATTCTTTGTACAGTTCTTTTTTTAAACATTAAAATCTGCACAAGTTCATGAATCACAAAACAATGCTTGTTCTGTTAACTCCCTAAGATTCAATGTTTGGGAACAAAGTTCTCATTTGAGGGGACCTCTGAACTAATCCTGAAGAATGATTTTCGACAAACTTTCAACTTCCAGTTTTACCATTGCCACTCACAACAACTTAATAATCGTGTTTATTCAGTTGGGATTTTTATTATCATTTAGCAGGAAGGATTTCAAACTGGAAATGTTTCTACAGAGACATTGACTTCTTTCACCAGTGCAAAGAACTATGTTTACAACAATCTCCCTGCATGTTACAGAACTGCATTTAAAAAGCTGATGATTATTTTGACGATCTCTGATGTGAACGCTGGAATTTATCAGTCTATAAGATTCAGCATTGCATGAGAATGTTGGTTTTGGAAACCATTCGTAGGAACAGCTCTTCATTGATTGGAAATCTCATTCAATGTTCAGTTGATCAAAAGTTAAGTTGTGGAAGTTTGCATGGCTGTATCATCTGTACGACTAGATTCAGATTGCAAATTGACTGTATTCATTGATAATGAGAGAATTCTAGACATTCACATTCTTCACACTGTCGAAAGAATCAAAGTGTAGAAAATGAAAAGCTACTGAAGGGAATGTTTCAAGCTATGAAAACAATAATTTCATTGTTCACTTTTTTGATCATTTGGGTCTATTTGTGAATATTTTCTTTCATGACAAAACAGCAATACCGTAATCCTTGATTCTTGTCTAATAGATATGAGCTTCACTTACTCTGAGCCATCTTGAAGCTTATTTTTAGAACATAGAACAGCGGAGTACAGGGCCTTTGGCCCTCGATGTTGTGCTGACTTGTGAAACCAATCTGAAGCCCATTAAACTGCACTATTCCATTATCATCCATATGTTTATCCAATGACCATCTAAATGCCCTTAAAGTTGGCGAATGTGCTACTGTTGCAGACAGGGCACACCCTTACTACTCTCTGAGTAAAGAAACTACCTCTGACCTCTTTCCTACATCTGACTCCCCTCAATTTAAAGTTATGTCCCCTTGTGCTAGCCATCATCATCTGAGGAAAAAGGCTCTCACTGTCCGCCCAATCTAATCCTCTGATCATCTTATATGTCTCTATTAAATCACCTGTCAACCTTCTTCTCTGTAAAGAAAACAGCCTCAATTCCCTCAGCCTTTCCTCATAACATCTTCCCTCAGTACCAGGCAACATTCTGGTAAATCTCCTCTGCACACTTTCCAATGCTTCCACATTCTTCCTATAATGCGGTGACCAGAACTGTGCGCAATACTACAAGTATGGCCGCAACAGAGTTTTGTACAGCTGCAACATGACCTCATGGCTCCAAAATTCAATCCTTCTACCTACTAATGAATGCCATCACAACATATGCCTTCTTAACAACCCTATCAACCTGGTTGGCAACTATCAGGGATCTATGTACATGGATACCGAGATGGACTCAGGCAGCTGAGGAAATTTGGCATGACAGTGAATACCCTTGCCAGCTTTTAGTGGTGTGCCATTGAGAGCATTTTGTCTGGATGTATCACTACCTGGTATGGCAACTGTACCATTCAAGATCAGAGACGGTTACAGAGAGTGGTGAACTCAGCCCGGACAATCACAAAGCCACCCTCCCAGCTATAGAATCCATCTACCAGGCGTGCTGTCAAGGAAAGGCCACCAGGATTCTCAAAGATCCATCCCACCCTGGCAATGTTTTTCTATAACCTCTACCAATAGGGAGAAGGTATAGAAGCCTGAACACATGCACCAGCCGTTTTCAAAAGAGTTTCTACCCTATTGTTGTTAGAAAAATGAATAGACTCACAAATTCTTAACATTCATCTGTACCTGTGTTTTTGATTTTGCTGCTGTTTACCTATTATTTACTTATCTATGCTACTTAACTCTGTGATCTGCCTGTATTGCTCGCAAGACAAAGCTTTTCACTGTGCTTCGGTACACGTGACAATAAATTCAATTCAATTCAATCATCTCTCTGGTCATCCACACTGCCAAGAGTCTTACCATTAGCCTGGTACTCTGTATTCCTTCCAAAGTGAATTTACTCCTTCCAAAGTGAATTACCTCACACTTGTCAGCATTAAACTCCATTTGCCACCTCTCAGCCCAGCTCTGCAGCTTATCTATATCCCTCTGTAACCTGCAATATCCTTCAGCACTATCCACAACTCCACCAACCTTAGTGTCATCCGCAAATTTACTTAACCATCCTTCTACACCCTTATCTAGGTCATTTATGAAAATGACAAACAGCAGTGGCCCCAAAACAGATCTTTGTGGTACACCACTAATAATTAAAGTCCAGGATGAACAATATCCATCAACCACCACCCTCTGTCTTCTTTCAGCTAGTCAATTTCTGATCCAAACCATTAAATCACCCTCAATCCCAGACCTCCATATTTTCTGAAATAGCCTACCGTGGGGAACCTTATCAAACGCTTTACTGAAATCCATATACAGAACATCAACCACTTTACCCTCATTCACCTGTTTGGTCACCTTCTCAAAGAACTCAATAAGGTTTGTGTGGCACGACCTACCCTTCACAAAAACATGTTGACTATTCCTAATCAAATTATTCCTTTCTACAAATCTTATCTCTTATAACCCTTTCCAACACTTTACCCATAACCGAAGTAAGGCTCACCAGTCTATAATTACCAGGGTTGACCCTACTCCCCTTCTTGAACAAGGAAACAGCATTTGCCATCCTCCAGTCTTCTGGCACTATTCCTGTAGACAATGATGACATAAAGATCAAAGCTAAAGGTTCTGCAATCTCCTCCCTGGCTTCCCAGAGAATCCCAAGGATAAATTCCATCCGGCCCAGGGGATTTAGCTATTTTCACAGTCTCAAGAATTGCTAACACCTCCTCCTTATGAACCTCAATCCTGTCTAGTCTAGTAGTCTGTACTTCAGTATTCTCCTCAACAACATCGTCCTTTTCCAGCGTGAGTACTGATGAAAAATATTCATTTAGCACCTCTCCTGTCTCCTTGGTCTCCATGCACAACATCCTACAAATGTCCTTGACTGGCCCTAATCTTACTCTAGACATTCTTTTATTCTTGACGTACTAAAAAGCTTTAGGTGCTCCTTGATCCTACCTGCCAAAGACTTCTCATGTCCCCTCCTGGCTCTTCTTAGGTCCTTCCTGGCTAACTTGTAACTCTCAAACGCCCTAACTGAGCTTTCACGTCTCATCCTCACATCAGCCTCCTTCTTTCTCTTGACAAGAGATTCAACTTTTTTAGTAAACCACAGCTCCCTGCTCGATCACTTCCTCCCTGCCTGACAGGTACATACTTATCAAGGGCACACAGTAGCTGTTATAGAGTCATAGAGATGTACAGCTCGGAAACAGACTCTTTGGTCCAACTCATCCATGCCAACTAGATATTCCAACCCAATCTAATCCCACCTGCTAGCATCCGGCCCATATCCCTCCAAACCCTTCCTATTCATGTACCCATCCAGATGCCTTTTAAATGTTGCAATTGTACTAGCCTCCACCACTTCCTCTGGCAGCTCATTCCATGCACATACCAACCTCTGCGTGAAAAAGTGGCCCCTTAGGTCTCTTTTATATCTTTCCCTCTCACCCTAAACCTATGCCCTCTAGTTCTGGACTCCACCACCCCAGGAAAGAGACTTTGTTTATTTATCCTACCCATGCCCCTCATGATTTTATAAACCTCTATAAAGTCACCCCCCAGCCTCTGACGTTCCAACGAAAACAGCCCTAGCCTATTCAACCTCTCCCTTTAGCTCAAACCCTCTAACCCTGGCAACATCCTTGTACATCTTTTCTGAACCCTTTCAAGTTTCACAACATCTTTATGATAGAAAGGAAACCAGAATTGCATGCAATATTCCAACAGTGGCTTCACCAATGTCCTGTACAGCCGCAACGACCTCCCAACTCCTGTACTCAATACTTCGACCAATAAAAGAAAGCATACCAAACGCCTTCTTCACTATCCTATCAACCTGCGACTCTACTTTCAAGGAGCTATGAACCTGCACTCCAAGGTCTCTTTGTTCAGCCACACTCCTTAGGACCTTACCATTAAGTGTATAAGTCCTGCTAAGATTTGCTTTCCCAGAATGCAGCACCTCACATTTATCTAAATTAAACTCCATCTGCTACTTCTCAGCCCATTGGCTATTCCTTGAACAAGCTCCATATTTCGGTTGTGCCCGACCCCTGCAGTTTCCTCCCCCATCCTATGCATCCTAAATCTTGCCTAATCACATCATAATTGCCTTTCCTCCAGTTATAACTCTTGCCCTGCAGTACATACCTATCCCTTTCCATCACTAAAGTAAACCTTACCGAATTATGGTCACTATCACCAAAGTGCTCACCTACCTCCAAATCTAACACCTGTCTGGGTTCAAATCCAATGTGTCCTCGCCTCTTGTTGGCCTATCCACATGCTGTGTCAGGAAACCCTCCTGCACACATTGGACAAAAACTGATCCATCTAAAGTACTCAAGCTACAGTATTTCCTTTGGAAAGTTGAAGCCCCCAAACAACTACCCCATTACTTTTACTCCTATTCAGAATCATCTTTGCAATCCTTTCCTCTATATCTCTGGAACTATTTGGAGGCCTATAGAAAACCCCCAAAGGGAGATCTCTCCTTTCCTGTTTCTAACCTCAGCGCACACTCCCTCAGTGGGCAAGTCCTCATCAAACGTGCTTTCTGCCATTGTAATACTGTCCTTGACTAACAATGCCACACCTCCCACTCTTTTACCACCTTCCCTGTTCTTACTGAAGCATCTAAACCCTAGAACCTGCCACAACCATTCCTGTCCCTACTCTATCCATGTCTCACAATATCAAAATCCCAGATGCCAACCCATGCTGCAAGTTCACGCACCATATTCTGGATGCTCCTGCCGTTGAAGTAGACACACTTCAAACCATCTTCCTGCCTGCCAATGCACTCCTATGACCTTGAAACCTTATTCATGACCTCACTACTCTCAACGTCCTGAGCACTGCAGCTACAATTTCAGTTCCCATCCTTCTGCTGAATTAGTTTCAACCCTCCCGATGAACATTAGCAAATTTCCACCCCAGAATGTTGGTACCCCTTTGGTTCAGGTGTAGACCATCCTATTTGTAGAGGTCCCACCTACCCAGAATAAGCCCCAATTATCCATGTATCTAAGTTCCTCCCTCCTGCACCTTCCCTGTAAACACATCTTTGCAATCCTTTCCTCTATATCTCTGGAACTATTCGGAGGCCTATAGAAAACACCCAATAGGGAGATCTCTCCTTTCCTGTTTCCAACCTCAGCGCACACTCCCTCAGTGGACAAGTCCTCATCAAACGTGGGCGCGTGGGCGGCACGGTGGCCCAGTGGTTAGCACTGCTGCCTCACAGCGCCAGAGACCCGGGTTCAATTCCCGCCTCAGGCGACTGACTGTGTGGAGTTTGCACGTTCTCCCCATGTCTGCGTGGGTTTCCTCCCGGTGCTCCGGTTTCCTCCCACAGTCCAAAGATGTGCAGGTCAGGTGAATTGGCCATACTAAATTGCCCCTAGTGTTAGGTAAGGGGTAAATGTAGGGGTATGGGTGGTTTGCGCTTCGGCGGGTCGGTGTGGACTTGTTGGGCCGAAGGGCCTGTTTCCACACTATAATGTAATCTAAAAAAAAAATGTTCAACTCCTCTCTTTCCCTATTCCTTGGCTTGCTAACACGTGACACGGGTCACAAACCAGAGATAATAACTCTGTTTGTTCTAGCTCTAAGCTTCCACCCTATCTCCCTGAATTTTTGCCTTAAATCCCTATCCCTTTTCCTACCTATGTTGTTAGTGCTTATGTGGACCACAACTTGGGGCTGCTCCCCCTCTCCCTTAAGGCTCCTGAAAACAAGATCCAAGCCATCATGAACCATGACACCTGGGAGTCAACACACGAACCGTGAGTCTCTCTCATTCCCATAGAACCTCTTATCTGTCCCCCAAACTATGGAGTCCCCAATGACTAATGCTGAGCTCATCTCCCCCCTTCTCTTCTGAGCATCAAAAACAGACTCTGTGCCAGAGATCTGTGCCCCATTGCTTTCCCCTGATAAGTCACCCCCCCCCCCCCCCCCCCCCCCCCACCCCACAGTATCCAAAATGGTATACTTGTTATTGAGGGGAATGGCCCACAGGGGATCCCTGCATTGCCTGCCAGTTCCCTTTTCTCCCCCTGACTGTAGCCCATCTGCCTTTTTCTTGTATCTGAGGTGTGACTACCTCCCTGTAACTCCTCTCAATTACCCCCTCCACCTCCCAAATGATCCAAAGTTCATCCAGCTCCAGCTCCAGTTCCCTAACACGGTTTCCAAGGAGCAGGAGTTGGGTACACTAGTGGGGACACTAGTAATGACCACTGCCACCCACATTCTACCCCAGATATATTACCTTATCTACCTAGCCATCCCATGTCCCCTCTTTCATTGCCTATACATGAGGTAAGCTTTTCAATGCTTAATTTACCTTCCTGGCAGCCCCCTGGTCCAGCACCAGAATCAAGCTAATGATGTTTATGATTACAGTTTGGATAAGAATTTAGGCGGCATGGTTTGTAAATTTGTGGATGCAACCAAAGTTGGTGGTACAGTCGACAGTGAAGGTTATTTAAGATTACAAACAGATCTTGATCAATTCAGCCAAAAGGCCAAGAAGTGGCAGTTGGAGAATTGGCTGGACCTTTTTTCACTGAAGCGTAGAAGGTTGAGGGGTGACCTTACAGCTCTTTATAAAACCATGAGGGGCATACATAAGGTATGTGCAGGTTAGGTGAATTGGCCATGCTAAATTGCCCATATATGCGTTAGTCAGAGGGAAATGGGTCTGGGTGGGTTACTCTTCAGACAGTCGGTGTGGACTGGTTGGGCCGAAGAGCCTGTTTCCATACTGTAGGGAATCTAATCTAATCTAAAATTCTCCAGATTCTGCAACAGTCGCAACATATCTGAAGTTAGCAAAACTAACAGTGCAATTCAATGAAGAAGGGAGACTGAGATCAAGGGACTACAAAGCAGTTAGCCTGCAACCTGTATCAGGAAAATGTTAGAATTTTTTATTCAAGAAGTTTTAACAATGCACATAGAATGTCAAAGCATAAGCTGACAGAGTCAACATGGTTTTTTGAAAAGGAGATAACGTTGGACATTCATTACAGTTTTAAGTTGTAACTGGTGGGGTGGTCAAAGGGATGCCTTTGGTATAGTATATTTGGATTTCAAATAGACATTTAAAAGGTACTCATACCAAAGGTTAATAAAACATAGACTGAAACCATCATAGTGTTAGGGGCTGGATGGTGAGGAATTTGTTAAATGAGTTCAACAAACCTTACTTTATCAATATGTAGAAGTACCTGCTAGAGAAAGGGCAAAACTTGACCTTCCCATGGGAAATAAGGCAGGGCAAGTGACTGAAATGTTAGTGGTGGAACACTTTGGGACCAGTGATTGTAATTCTATTAATTTTAAAATACTTATGGAGAAGAATAGGCCTCATATAAAATTAAAGTTCTTAATTGATGGTATGTGACTGGAACTTTGAAGAGTTGATTGGAGTAAACTGTTCTCAGGTAAAGGGACCACTAGTAAGTGGAGGCTTTCAGAAGTGAGATAACAAGATTCAGAGGCATTATGTTCCTGTTAGAGTGAAGAGTAAGGCTGGTAAGAGTAGGGAACAATGGATGAATAAAGATATTGAGGTTCTGGCCAAGAATAAGAAGGAGTCGTATATTAGGTATAGCCAACTAGGATAAAGTGAATCTAAGGGATCAAGGGGCATTCTCAAGAGGGAGATTATGAGGGCATAAAGGGGATATGAGATAGCCTTGGCAGATAAGGTTAAGGACAATTCAAAAACATTCAACAAGTAGATTAACGAGGCTGTCTATGTGTCACTTTTTACTATGAAGAAAGAAATGGAGGCTAGAGAACTCAGGAAAATAAGTATTGATATCTTGAAAACAGTCCACATTGCAGAAAAGGAAGTTCTGAAGCGCTTAAAAAAAACATAAAGGAGGTTAAAATCTCAGGGCCCTGATCAAATGTATCCCAAGACATTGTGAGAAGTTAGGGAAGAAATTGTGGGGCCCCAAGCAGAGATATTTGTATCATCTGCAGCCATGGGTGAGATGACGGAGGACTGGAGGGTGGCTAAAGTTGTGGCTTTATTTAAGAAAGGTTGTTAAGCGAAGCTCTCGAACTATAGACCTATGAGTGTGACATCAGTTGTCAGTAAGTTGCTGGAGGGGATTCTGAGAGATAGGATTTATATGCATCTGGGGAGGCAAGGACTGATTTGGGATAGTCATTCTGGCTTTGTGGAAGGGAAATAGTGTCTCACAAGATTCATTGAGTGTTCTGAGGACGTAACCAAAAAGATTGAGCTCAGAGCGGTAGATGTTGTTTGCATGGACTTTAGTAAAGCCTTTGACAAGGTTCCACATGGTAGACTAATTAGTAAAGTTAGATCACATGGGACTCAGGGAGAACTTGCCATTGGATACAAAATTGGCTTAACAGTAGGAGACAGAGGGTAGTGGTGGAAAGTTGTTTTTCTGACGAGAAGCCTGTGACCAGCCATGTTCCACAGGCATTGGTGCTGGCTCCATTGCTGTATATAATTTATATAATCAATTTGGATGAGAATTTAGACCGCATGGTTTGTAAGTTTGTTGATGCAACCAAAATTGGTAGTATAGTCGACAGTGAAGGTTACCTAAGATTACAAACAGATCTTGATCAATTCAGCCAAAAGGCCAAGAAGTGGCAGTTGGAGGATAGGCTGGACCTTTTTTCGCTGAAGCATAGAAGGTTGAGGGGTGACCTTACAGATGTTTATAAAACCATGAGGGGCATACATAAGGTAAATTACAAAAATCATTTCCTGAAGGGCAGAAGAGTTCAAAATTAGGGGGCATATTTATTCAGGTGAGAGGAGAAAATGACCTGAGTGGCAACTTTTTCACACAGACGGTTGTTCATATGTGGAATGAACTGCCAGAGGAAGTGGTGGGTACAGGTCCATTTCCAACATTTAAATGAAGTTTGGATAGGTACATGATTGTGAAAGGTTTAGAGGGCTATGGGCCAAAAGCTGGCAAGTCGGACTAGTTTAATTTGGGAAACTTGGTTGGCATGGACAAGTTGGACCAAAGGGCCTATTTTCATGTTGTATTAGTCATTTACATCAAGGAATGGCTCATGGGGTTGAACATAATCTATTGAAATGGATGGAGGATTAGATAATGAACAGGAAGTAGAGATTAGAGTTAAATAAACAAACTTTCAAATGTTGCAAGGATCATTGCCACTCTCACTGCTCATGACTCAACGTTAGGAGTAAAGTCTTAATGAATACCCCACTTCATTTCTGAAATGTTGAGCACCGATTGGTGGAAAGGGCACAGAATGCAATCTGAATATGGCCTTCAATTTCCGTCACCAAATGTCACCACTTATCAGTTTGATGAGGGACAAAAGGACAAAGCCACTAGATTGGATCTGTGACAGATGGTAAACTCCCTCCCCAACACCATTGTGGGTGTACCTACACCAAATGGACTACAGGGATTCAAAAAGGCAATTCAGCAGCACCTTCTCAAGGAATATGTGAAGAGCTCATGCTCGAAATGTCAATTCTCCTGATCCTTGGATGCTGCCTGACTGGCTGTGCTTTTCCAGCACCACACTCTTCGACATAGTCAAAACAAAGTCTGTTAGAACTCAGTTGCATGTTATCATAGGAAGAATTGTAGACTCTTCAACCTGCCAAGACTGCTCTGTTATTCAATTTGATCAGCTACCTTAATGTCATTTTACTGCATTATCTCCGTTTTAGGGTGGCCTGGTGGCTCAGTGGTTAGCACTACTGCCTCACAGCACCAGGGACCTGGGTTCAATTCCACCCTTGGGCGACTGTCTGTATGGAATTTGCACATTCTCCCTGTGTCCGCATGGGTTTGCTCTGGTTTCCTCCCACAGTCCAAAGATGTGCAAGTCAGGTGAATTGGCCATTCTAAATTGCCTGTAGTGTTAGATGTATTAGGCAGACGGAAATGGGTTTTGGGTGGGTTACTCTTTGGAGAGTCAGTGTGGACTTGTTAGGCCGAAGGGCCTGTTTTCACACTGTAGAGAATCTAATCCCTTATACGCCACTTGCTTTGATCTAATGCAAACTGTAAATTGTTTTGTTAACCATGGTTAATGCGCTTTTGCCTTTGGTTGTTTCTGCCGAAGGGAACATTTATCTGTTGTAGTATTTTTAAAATGCCAGCCATTAAATATCTAAGTCAAATATTTTGGTGTATTATCCTATCATCAATTTACCCTCCACCTTCATAATTTCTTTCCTTCAGATTTAAGACATTAGTTTCATAATGATGCATTTTTCATTCAAATTTAAAGTCACATTTTATCCTATTATGGCTATTATTTCCCAAAGACTCTTTCCCACAAGATTATTAATATCCCTTCCTCATTGCACAACTTGACTGAATCAATTTTCCTGCTTGCATGGGTTATTGATTCCTTTCCTACCAGCAAAAGTGGGAACAGCCAAAGATGGCGAGGGACATCCACATCCGGTTCCCACCAAAGTTTTGTAAAGGCCTCCGGATTCGACCATGGAAATCCACACCAATGTTGCTGGTACTAATGTATGAGGAATGGATTGTTATACCAGAGATAACAATCCCAGCTGATCGGAACACTAAAGTGATAAATGATGTAGGAAAATATTCTTTATGTAGCCAAGAGATCATTTTGGCTTCATATTTCACAAAAAGGTACAAATATGCAAAGAATATTTAAAAGTGCTGAGCCACCTTTCACCTTATTGAAATAAATTTTTTTGTGAATTTACTGGAAAGGTGTCATCTTTTTATATGAAAATTGGGCTAGCAAAGATGTGTGTTAAAAATGTTTCTTTTCTCTGTTCTTTGCTGTCTATAGGTGTTTCATTCCAAATATCTATGCAGCTCTTGCCACAGCAGTTCTGACACCCTTGCTGTGCCTTGTGGGAGTCTTTGTCATTTTTATATATGTCTATCAGCTCATTCAACAATGGAAGTCATATGACGATGTCTTCAGAGGAAAAGCTAATAGCACAGGTAAGGACAGCATGAATTTTATTGTTTGAATGAGTTACAACAGTCATAATAATTTCAGTATTATTTTCAACTAGATTTTTTCAGTAAAGCTCAATTTTGTCTTTGTCCTTGTGATAAAATAAAACTATTCCATGTAGAAAGGATGAAAATTCTTCAATGCACTTAAATCTTTCTTAATGATATATTCAGCCCGAATTTTATATTTCTGTTCTTTGCTTTGGTATAAGCTGACAACTAAAATATTAGTAACCCAGAATGCTGAAGTATGATTGATCTATTTTTTATAAAAATCATCTGAACATTTTGTCTTGAACTATTTGTTTTCTCCAAAAATATTGGCAAGTATACATATATATTACAACTACTTCACTTGCTGTTAATCTCCTGTTGTGTGGAAGGTAGTCAGTGCCAAGTTGGAGTTATGAGCTTCATAATATAATAATTATAAATAAATTATTATGTATCACAAATCAGCAAAGCTATTTTATTGCAAAAGTGCAGATCTGATACCAAGTTAAAATTTTATTGATTTTTGTTGGTGTAGAAAGAGTATCTGAGTCAGTGGGTTAGAATCATTTTTATTGTGTTTCAGACATGAGTTTTAATCAGTCATTCAAGTTTGTTGTTGTTGTTCTAGTTATTGAATATTGTTCGTGAACTCACAATGTCCCAAAGTATCATCCAATTAAATACTTGTTGTTATGGAAGAAAGGGCAGTCTCAGATTATACACCATAAAATCCCAATGTAATCATGGCTAGTTTGTCTGTTTCAAGTATTTTTTTCCCGAAGGATTGCTGTTATTCATCGCATCAGATTGAACATTTATGCTGTTGTGCAAGATAGTGTCAAGACGGTTTTTACCTGTACCTTCAATTCAATCTCTCATCCAAAATGTGACACCTCCAATGATGCAGGTCTTCCTAACCTACATCATTCTGTTCCCCAATATAATTTAGACCACTGCAGGTTCATTAAAATTTGCAAGTTTTCATCAAATAGCGGTAAGGTCGATAAAGTATTATTGAAATTGACAAGATTAAGAGTACAATCATATCCCCTGGTGTTAATCCCCATTATGATATAAACAAATACCTGTTCACATTTAAATAAAACAAGAAGTTGGCCAGGACTGTTTGACACGCTTGCCTTCATTGCTCAGATCATTGAGTAGAAGATGTCATGTTGTGGTTGTACAGGACATTGTTGAGGCCATTTCTGGAGGACTGTGTACAGTACAGTTCTGGTCACTCTGCCATTGGAAGGATATTATTAAATTTGAGAGGCTGCAGAAAATATTTACCAAGACATTCTGAGACTGGAGGGTTTGAGCTATGAGGAGAAGCTGGATAGGTTGGAACTTTGTTTCACTGTGACATAGGAGGTTAAGGGGTGACTTTATAGCGGGGTATAAAATCATGTGAGGCACAGATAATGTGAAAAACCTTAGGGTGGGTAAGTTCAAAAGGTGAAAGGAAAAAGATGTAAAAGGGACGTGAGGGGCAATATTTTCACATAGAGGATGGTTTGTATGTGGAATCAACTGCCATAAGAAGTGGTAAGTGCAGATACAGTTGCAACATTTAAAAGACATTTAAATAGGTACATGAATAGGAAGGGTTTAGCTGGATATGGGCCAAATGGAGGCAAAAGGGGCTATTTTAGTTTGGGAAACTTGGTGAGCATGGATGAGTTAAATCAAAGGTTATATTTCCATGTTGTATGGCTGTGTGACTCTAGTTTATACACAGGGAATTAAAAATCCAAAACCTCTCATAAAAAGCATCGTTATCAGCATTTGTACAATTGGTTTCAAGGTATCATTTCTATGGAAAACACAGAACACCCCAAGTCTGCTAAGAATTACATTAACAAGTAAGTTATGGTAACCAGTCCAGCCCACAATGTGGCTCACTTAGAATTTATAGAAACTAAAAATATTTGCATGCATAACCTGGTCCTCAGCAAGCAGAAAGTGCATGTCCAAGTATTACATTTTTTTCCCAATTAAACAAGAGTATGGGGAACAATTGCTCCCTTATACATTCTCCATGGCAATACTTTGACCAGTCAGAATCTATGTGCCAACAAATGAGCACTCCCATCTGGTCAAGATCCTGTTGTAATCTAAGGTATCCCTCTTTGCTGTCCACCACACCTCCAATTTTGGTGTCATCTGCAAACTTACTAACTGTACCTCTTATGCTCGCATCCAAATCATTTATGTAAATGACAAAAAGTAGAGGACCCAACACCGATCCTTGTGGCACTCCACTGGTCACAGGCCTCCAGTCTGAAAAACAACCCTCCACCACCACCCTCTGTCTTCTACCTTTGAGCCAGTTCTGTATCCAAATGGCTAGTTCTCCCTGTATTCCGTGAGATCTAACCATGCAGAATAAATGTTTTTTTCTTTTGAAATGCTTGTGGCTATCCTGATGAGTGGCAAAGAGAAAGCTTAAACAGCTTGTCTCTTTTTTTTCCAGAAGTACACAAGTTCTGTACTACAAATGACTATTGGCAATATTATTATTATTATTACCTGCAGGGAATTGTAATTATTTCCCCATTAAAAATTGCAGGGCATTTTTTTTTGCTTTACTTAGTCTATAGCACTAGTGCTGAACAGCATTGGCACCGATCCATATTGGCAGATGCATGCTGAGGGTACAATACCTACTAACCCCAAGAGAAAAAATGCTGGAAAATCTCAGCAGGTCTGGCAACATCTGAAAGGAGTGAAAAGAGCTGACGTTTCGAGTCTAACTGACCCTTTGTCAAAACCTACTGTCTTACCTACTGTTCTGGACAGCCTTTATGGATGCCTGAAGTGTGTGCCAGGTGAATGTCAATGGTTATGTAGAGTGATCAATAAACATGGAAGTTGCACTCTGCGGCTTGTCTGACTCAATGCAAAGATTACAATGACACTTCTGTCACTGCACTGTAATGGAAAGTCTACATCACTGAAGAAGTTGGCACTCATTCCACACAAAGATGCATATGCCATGCCCACTGATAATTGTACATCTGAGCTAACACTCACACCATGCTTGCAAATGGTGCTCTGATCACTGGCCCACTCTGCTCATTGATTCATTGGCCGCTCTGGTTGCCAACCCAGTCAGCTCTTCTCTGTCACTGGTTGCTCTCAATCAAATACCTGAATGTTGCCTTGCAGCCTATATATACTAACTTACAAGTGATTGATCCTGAATGACCACTCAAATGCAGTTAGTAGATTCCATTGCAATTTAAAAGATTTCAGAGAACTTAAGGTGGAAGTACTCCCTCTCGCTCCCTTCAGTGTAGGATGGCCTCTTAATGATTGGATTTGATTTGATTTGATTTATTGTTGTCATATGTACTGAGATACAATGAAAAGTGTTTTGCATGCTCTACAGGCAGATCGTACCATACAAATGCATTAGGTAGCAGAACAGAGTGCAGAATACAGTGTTACAGCCATAGAGAAAGTGCAGAGAGAGAAATCTCAGAGTTAGCATTTGAGAGGTCAGTTCAAAAGTCTGACACTAGCTGGGGATAAGCTGTTCTTGAATCTGTTCATACATGTATTCAAACTTTTATATCTTCTGCCTGACAGAAGACGGCATTAAAGAGTATAACCGGAGTGGGAGTGGGCTTTGATTATGTTGGTTGCTCTCCTGAGGTAACAGTAAGTGTAAGGAGAGTCAATGGATGGAAGACTGGTTTGCATGATGAACTGGGCTATGTTCACGACTCCCTCTACTTTTGTGCAGTGTTGGACAGAGCAGTTGAATACCACACTGTGATGCATCTAGAAAGGGTGCTTACTGTGGTGTATCTATAAAAATTGATAAGTGTCTTTGTGGACATGTCGAATTTCCTTAGGTTCCTGAGGAAGTAGAGGCATTGTTGTGCTTTCTTGACCGTCGTGTCAATGAGGTGGACCAGGACACATCAGTGATAATCACCCTGGAAGGGTTAGGATCCAGATTTGACTCAGACCTTGATGCAAACAGGGTCATGCCCTCCACTCCACTTCCTGAAGTCAATGAGCAGCCCCTTTGTTTTGATGACACTGAAAGAGAGATTGTTCTCGTTACACCATGTGCTAAGTACTCTATCTCTTTACTGAATTCTGTCTTGTTGTTGTTTGTATCCGACAATGATGGTGTTGTCAGCAAACTTGTAAATGGCATTTGGAAACCCACCTACCATGCTTAATTAGACAATGAGTTCACCCTCAGATTTCTCAGGGTGAACTCTGAAATTGGCTTTTTCAGCAAAATTTGATGTTGGGTTATTGCTCCTCGTGTGTGGAAGGGTTAGGATCCAGATTTGACTCAGACCTTGATGCCATGACCCAAAATATAAATTTCTGCCACTGACAGCTAAATCTTAAGGATGTGCAGATTACAAAGGACAACATTTGACCTCATGTCTTAACATGAAGTCTTTGCATTTACTGATCATTCATGCTCTGTAGTCCACTTCATGCATTCTCCTCAAACTAACTGAATACCCCATGGTAGGTACATTATTGCATCAAATGTGTAGAGTGTTTATTATGGAGTTCTGTAAGTTGTTGGCCATCAAAAGCAGATTAGTCTGATACCTGAAGATTACTTTAACAATGGCCTTCCCTCGATCAGCAGTAGGGCTGTTTGCTAATGAGCAACACTGAGCCCCCTTGATGATTCCTGAGATACTGATGCAATTCATATCCAAATGTAGCAAGATCAGGTCTTGGTCAGGTTTAGGATGACAAGTGACAACATTCATGCCACCTAAGTGCCAGACAGCGACCATCTCCAACAAGAGAGAAGGTTGTGATTACACCTTGATCATCACTAAATCCCCTTTATCAACATTATAGCGATTACCATTGACCAAGAACTGAACTGGACCAACCACATAAACATTGTGACTAAAAGAACAGGTCAGAGTCAAGGTATTGTGTAATGACTCTCCTCAAGGCACAAGTCAGGATTGTCTTGGAAAATTCTTGTGACGATGGAAGAATTCTAAAATGCTTGTGGACATATTGAACTTAAAGTTACAATGTGTGTTTTTGTCTTGAAATACATTAAAAGAAATCTTGACATACAAACAAAAGGTGACTGCAGATGTAAACTCAGTGGCAGTCTGGAGGGCGAGACACTGGAATATCACACTTGACAAGGTGTCAATGAACACAATTAATGTGACAACCACCTGATGAAGGAGCATCGCTCCGAAACTAGTGCTTCCAAATAAACCTGTTGGACTATAACCTGGTGTTGTGTGATTTTTGTACACCCCAGTCCAACACCGGCACCTCCAAATCAAAACTGTAATCTCCTAGAGTTATCTCAGACTATGAACGTAATGGGAGAAAAGACAGCAGCCTGGGTGAGATACATGCTTTCTGTTTTCTCTGTTCAGGATTACACAATAACAGGGTTAAATACCAGCTCAACCCTCAGTCAATGTGTTCTCGTAGAAGAAGGTTGCTAGTGAGCTGAGGTGCTGATGTGTGTCAGTGAGCTGAAGTACTTGTGTTTGGGTTCTAGTGTATTGTCAAAGAATCACTCACTCATCACGGCTGCAAGATGGAGGGCTTCCTCACTCTCTGAATGCTGGAAACCAACTATGCAGCAAGTCACTCAAACAGAAGTAGCAAGAATCACTGTGTTGCTTTGGTGCTGCCAGGCATCCACTGTCAAGAGGAAGCAAATAATTTCAAAGCCAATGTCTCTGAAATTAACGCCTTAACTATCAATGCCTACTCTTCTTGATGATCCAGAGGCTGACCCATATATCATTTAGCTTATTTTTTTGGGTTACTTCTAATTTATAATCTATGCATTTGTCACCTTTTTTCTTCATACATTTAATAACAAATAAATTCACTGTTTGATACCACAAGATAACCTGGTTAAATTAGCTCTCTTTAAAGCTTAACTTTATTTGGTCTGGGAGAAAGACACCCACAAGGAAGGAAATCCTTTCTGAACTAACCATGTTGCACCAATTGAGGGAATGGATGAACAAGGAAGGGAAGCCAATTCACACCGCTTCACCCAGGAGCTGGACAATTTGAGATATTCTGTCTGCAAAAATATTAACTTGGAGAATGCTGTCAGAGGCCTCATTGTAATTGTATTATCCTCTTGCCTTGATGAGTGCTGCTCGAACACTCTTAAACTTGACACCATTCAGGCAAAAGTCAGCAAGTGTGGAGTTGGAAAAGCATAGCTGGTCAGGCAGCATTCCTGAGGAACTGCTTATGCTCAAAATGTTGACTCTCCTGCTCCTCAGATGCTGCCTGACTGGCTGTGCTTTGCCAGCACCACACCTTTTCACCATTCAGGCCAAAACAGCTGACTTGAATGACAAATTTACAACATCCATTTCCCTTCACCAATGATACACAATGATAGCAGTGTGTATCTTCTACATGGTGCACAGCAATAATTTACCAAGGGTTGTCCTTCAGCACCTTCGAAACCTGCCTTGTGTCACTGGAAGACAGGAGCAGCAGATGCATAGAAACACCATCACCTGCAAGTTCTCTGACAAGCCACATACAATTCTGATTCAGAATTACATCGCCAATCCTTTACTGTTGCTGAATCAAAATCCTGGAACATTCTCCAAGCCAAGGACTACAGCAGCCTGCGAAGACACTGGCTCCCACCTTGTCCAGGACAATAAATGCTGGCTCAGTCAGTATGCTCACATCTAAAGGATGAAAAAGTAAAGTAGAAATAGCTTCAAGGAGGCTTGTACTTTCAGTCTGGAACATTTCCTTGGTGATTTTTATTGCAAAAACTTTCAACACATCCTGCTTAAAGGTATCTTTGTCTCCCCAAGCTGATGGTTTTTATAAGGCCCAGGAACTAAATTTAAAATAATGGTTCATTGTGAGACATGCAGACTCATTATATTATAATATTTAAATGACCAATACTCCCCCTATAAATGGGTTGGTTACCCAGCTCCAAACTGCCTCCTGCTAAGTTTGGAAATGGACAGGTTGGACATGAGTTGTGACAGATTTTCATACTTTTTACATGTTTACATGTTACTTGACCTAGGCTCACCTAATAAAAATTAAAGTTTAACTTTGTTTATTCATTCACTTTGCTGGAAAGGCCAGTAATTTTGTTTTGCATAATCCTAATTGACCTTGAGTAGGTAGAAGTGAGTCACCTTCTTGTTTCAGCCATTTAGATAGGATGATACAGAATTCAACAATCATAAAGGAATGTCAATGAATTTCCATGTCAGGGTTATATGTAACTTGGAGGGGGATTTCCAACTTTTGCAGTATTTTACTTTCACAAGCTTTTTCAAGTCTTCTATGTTCAATTTAATTTTTACCAGCAAGAGATAAGATACAGCTAGAGTATTGTGTGCATTTGTGAACACTGTGTAATAAAATAGATATTAAAACCATAGGGGAATTGTTGCAAATATTCACTAGGATATTGTCAAGGATGAGAAGGCAGTAATAATAATAATGAGAAGTGGCTTGTACTGAGGCTATTTGCATTGGATCAGAAAAGTGCATAAGAAAATATACTGAAATTGTTAAAACGTTTGATGGACTCACTATTTCAATTGGTTGGAGAGTCAGCACCAGGAATCATCAGTTTAAAAAGGAGTGGAGAGAGAGTTCTCATAACTTTCTTACCATAGAAAGTTATTAAGTGCATAGAAGTTTTTTGCTGCATGAAATCAATGAGATAGGAAGCACGACAAATTTTAAAGGAAGCGTCATTAAACATTTGAAGCAGAGAAAGATACAAGGCTACAGGAAGAGAACAAAGCCAATGGATTAGTTTTGGACTGCTTCTGAAAAAGGCTAGTACAGACAAAATGGACTAAATGGCTTCTATCTGTATGTAAGCCTATGTATCTCTGTAGAAAGATAAAACCACATTTCTGTTTTTTTATTTTGCTGTACTGTTTTGTATTTAAAGTTACAGATTGGCATTTGATATACAAGACTGTAGAAACATGGCTATCTATTCAATCTAATCTAAAAGAGTATGACATGTCTGATATTAATTATCACGAGAGTTGAAGTGACCGCCTAGCATAAGACCAAAGTTGTAATTACTTCAGTTTTTTACCTCACAGATTTTCTCAGCCCACTTTTCGCACTTGAGCAGATTTCACAAAAAAGGAAGTGAGAGTGCTTGCCTATGGGAGATAAGTTTTTTATTAAGCACAATAAAAGCATTTTTACTGAGATCTTGAAATATAACCCTTTCAATAAAGTCCCTACAGAAAGATTCATAATCATATACAACACTACAGGTAGATTTGTTAAAAAAAAATAGAAATTTTCAAAGATGTGGTCAAAAGTCCCTTTGTAAAAAATTCTATAAATAGTTCATGGAGTGGGTGTCATTTGAAAATATCTGCAGTCTAGGTCAATACGCGTACACTATAGTTGAATGAAAGCAACCCATGGCATCTTGTCAGCAGCTGACTCCTTCCTGCATTGTCGATGTTGGTGGTACTTTCCATGACTTAGTTAGACATTTGAAGTTGTGCTTTAACTTTATTTACAGGATGTGGTAAAAATAAACACGCCTAAAGTTGTGTTACATGTTAAAATTGCTTAGAGGGCTGAGAAGTAATGTACTATTTGTAGTACCCATACAGCACAAATTAAATATTTTGTTTTCAGTACAAGGGCTCCCGATTTCATAACATCATACTTACAAACACTCGTACCTAGAATTGCTAACCCATACAGGCATATAATTTTAAAGATGTACCATTTAGGCATTTCCTGTACTTATGACAAGCTGCTTTATAGTCTGCTATATTTATATTGTGTTCTTATTTACATACAAATTGACTCAGAGAATGAAACCTGGAGATGTCTGCATCCTGAAAATATGAGGCCAACAGTCAAACCCACTGGGGTCACCAGACCAGCAAACACTGATCCTGTTGAAGCTTGTGAGATCAAAAGGAGGGCACTTTGTTTCCTGTGGACTTACTGAAGGCACATGCCTTTAAAGACATTTCTCCAGCACCAACCTCCACTATGTAGCAAAACAGTTCTAGTGTGTGCCAAGCACTCGGAGATTGAATGGTTACCCAAAACCCAGTGTTCACAATAGGTAGACTTAATATATTCACCCACACAGGAACACTTGCAACAAGGGTTTTGCCAATTATTGTACAACATCGATCAACAGAATATCTGGTTGCACTAATAACCTTTTATTAAGGAAGCTTCTCTGTGAATATTCAATCGCGTTTTTTTATTTAATGTTTCTCTCTGACAACTTTATGCACACTGGTTTTATGTTTTTAATGTTGCAAATAGCAAAAGAAAATAAATATGGCCCAAGTGATGGCAAACGGGACTAGATTAGGTTATGATATCTAATCGGCATGGACATGTTGGACCGAGGGGGTCTGTTTCTGTGCTGTACATCTCTATGACTCTAATAGATTTCCAGTAGTTTTCTTAGGGATTTACAGCTTTAACAGTTTAAATTAATGTTCCCTAATGGTTTCATTGACTTATCTTCAAGATTCACTGATTGAACATGAGATTTTTCTTTAAAAATCAAAATAATTGAATAAAGTAACAAATGTCAGGGTTCATTTATATAAGATCCTGAGTGATCGCACCATGACCCATATCAACTAAAAATTTGCAATCAGACATCATGTATGCATGCCATTTAGTGAGCAACTCGACCACAGGCATGGCTCCAAATGCCCCTGAAGATAGTCTTCTTTAAGGGAAGAAAAACAAGAGGTGCGATGATGTAAAAAAGATTCACATTTTAGTGAAAATAAATTTGAGGTTTTGGGAGTAAACATAAAAGAATATTAGATCAGACATTTCTTGAAGTGTGGTGTCAGCAATTATACCACCATTCGTTATCAGAGTTGTTAATGATTCTGTCCACCTGCTAGTCATACTGTTCACCCTATTTTCTGGGGACAGTCTATCTTAAATATATGTTGCAGGCACCTAATGCTATCCCAGGGAGCCACAGATGAGCAGAAGAGTCTAAGTTAAAAATCACACACCAGATTATAGTCCAACAGGGTTTATTTGGAAGTACTAGCTTTCAGAGTGCTGCTCCCACCTGGTATTGTGTGATTTTCAACTTTGTCCACCCCAGTCCAACACCAGTTCCTTCACATCAGAAAATTCTTGCTGCTGCAAAATATGTCAACATAAGCCACCACCAAATAATAAATCTGAAAAACAGTATTCCTATTGATGTCAAAAAAAACTTCACAACCAAAAAATGTGACTTGAAAAACAGATGTTACTGTTACACTGGTAACTGAAATCTTTAAAGGGATCTAAAGGAATATATTGGGGTGGGGTTTTGTGATCCTTTACCAACAGTTCTGAAGGCTGAGGTTTAACAAGTCCAGCAGGTGGCCCAAACGGTTGGCCATTCCCTGCCCACTTCTACCAGTAGCCAGGCTGGTGTAGTAGACTAGCCTTAAATGGGCAATAAACTCCCATTTAAATACTGCCACTAGGATTTAACCTTTCTTCCCTGCTCAAAATGGTATGGGATAGATGCACTCCTTCTTAAACGTTTCCCTTCTGAGGACAGCTCCAAACATTTTTCACATCCCAAGATGTCCTCTCAAAATTTGGCTCTCTGCTCCTCCTCTCTCCCTCCATGCCCTTAGCTTAGATTACTTACAGTGTGTAAACAGGCCCTTCGGCCCAACAAGTCCACACCAACCCGCCGATGCACAACCCACCCAGACCCCTTCCCCTACATTTACCCCTGCTCCTAAAACGAGAGGCAATTTAACACAGACAATTCACCTAACCTGCACATTTTTGGACTGTGGGAGGAAACCAGAACACCCGGAGGAAACCCATGCAGACAATGTGCAAACTCCACACAATCAGTCGCCTGAGATGGGAATTGAACCCAGGTCTCTGGTGCTGTGAGGCAGCAGTGCTAACCACTGTGCCACTGTGGCGCTCAGTAAATTGACATGGCGATTTCTGATTAGTGAACAGCTGGTCTTCCTGATTCAGGAGGACAGAAGTCCAATGGTAAATCTAGTAACACTTATTTGACTGCTAAATGGTTGAAAGGTGTCCCTTTGATGGTCTCCTTACCCATCTTTTAGCCTAGACTGAGGTGGAGAAGCCTCATATAGTTAAGCCCATAGAATTTCCAACAGGTAAACAAATCATGTAACCCTACTATTCCTTATCCATCCTTGTCTAAATGGTGCTTTCACTAATTTTCCTTTCGTCTGTACTGAGCACAGTAAGAATTAAACCTACGTTTTACTCCTCAGCTCTATGTTAGTGTTTCAAACTTGCTGATCATTCAAATGAAGAGTCATGTTGTTTCTATTGAAGATAGCAGCAACATACCATTCAGGGTCAAGAGGTCAATGATAATGCCTCGAAGATAAAAATGACTGACTCTGAGTCTGTGCAAAAAGAGGTCAAATTGACCTGAGGAGAACAGCTGAACTTAGTCATACCAGATTGTCCATTGTATCCTCTAGTGCAAACTGCTAGTAGTATTTGATTAGCAGTTGATTCTAAGCAGTTGAATGCCTTGATTCTAAAATGTTAACAATTTGTCAAGTTTTTGCTTTACAAACCATACTGAAGCTAAAACCTCAGGTGAGGTATTATATTTTCACCGTTTGGTGTTCAAATAAAATGTGTTATTAAACTGAACAGTTCTGTTCAATAAACTTTAATCTTCTCCATTTAGAGCTTCCTATTTCTGTTGTTCCTGTCGCTCACCAGAGAAAACTTGCTATATAGTTCTTCTTACCCTCACCTTGAACTCACAACTTTTAGTTTTTTTTTCCCTGTTCCCCCATGCACTTTCCAAACTCATATTATCCACATATAACCTGAGATTTGATCACATGGGAGGCCCAAAAATCATGAAATGGGGAGTTTTCATTTCACTAGTATCAAGTTATTACAATAGGGAGGGACATTAAAGATAAACAAGGAATTAATCTACCATATGTACATGGAACAAAGCCAGTGTGTTACAATAGGCTGAGGAATTCTTTGATTGTTCTCTTCTCCTTTACCATCAGCCCTCCTTCTTTTAGGAACCAGCAATACATGACTAGAAGGCTAATTAAAATGGAGAAAATTGATCATGAAAGTAAATTATCAAGAAATATAAAAATAAACAGCAGGAGTTTCAATGGGTTTGTACAAAGAGAGTAGCATAAAGTCAGTGAGGGATCCTTCCAGGTTGAAACTGGGTAATTAATAATGGGGAACCAGGACCTTAAAGAAACATTTTGCAACAGGTTTCATGGTAGGGAATGCTAGAAATATCCCAAAGCTCACAGATAAGCAAGAGGCCAGTGGGACAAAAATTTTGTTCCAGTCTCTGTCACAAGGGGCAATGTATTTGACAAACTAATGGGATCAAGTGACCAGGACCTGATGGCCAGCATTCAAAGGTTTTAAAGGAAGTGGCTGCAGGGATCGTGAAGGCATTGATTGAAATATCAAAGAAATGACTTGTTTGTGGGATGGTACAGCGGATTGGGAAACTGATGATGTGGTACCACTGTGCAAGAAGGGATGGAGATATAAAGCCAGAAACTATAAGACAGTTAGCCTAACATAGTCATTGGGAAAATGCTTGAGTCTATTATTAAGGAAGAAATAGCAAGAAATTTATAAAAGTTTAACAATCAAACAGAGCCAACATGCTTTCATAAAAGGGAAATCATGCTTGACAAATTTGCTAGCATTGTATGAAGACATAACATGCAAACTTGATAAAGGGAAACTGATAGATGTGGTGTATTTGGATAAGCAGAAAGCATTCAGTAAAGTGCCATATAAAAGGTTATTACACATGATAGGATCTCATGGTATCAGGGGTACAGATTAAGGATTCATGAACCAACATGGGTCTTTTGTAGGTTTGGAAATCCAGAACTAATGGAGTGCCACAAGGATCAGTCTGAAGATCTCAATTATTTACTTTCTGTATTAATGATTTAGAAGAGGGAATGTACTAAAATTTCTGACTATAGAAAACAGGTGGGAGGGCATGAAGCAAAAACGGAAATTACTGGTTAAACTCAACAGGTCTGGCAGCAACTGTGGAAAGAAAGCAGAGTTGACATTTTGAGTCCGGTGACTCTTTTCTGGAAGAGTGGGAGGGCATGTTGTGACAAGGACAGACGGAATCTGCAAGGAAATATAGATATGTTCAATGAGTGAGCAAAAACTTGCAAGATAAAAATTTAATATACAAAAGTGTAAAGATATGCACTTTTATAGAGAAAAAATAAAAAGACAGACTATTTTAAATGGAGATACTCCAAAAAGGTGCAGCACAGAAGAATCTAAGCGTTAGCATTAAGGTGTTCAAGTAATTAAGAAGGCAAATGGAATTTAGACCTTTATTGCTGGTGTTGTAATTTAAAAGTAGTCTTTTTATAACTGTATTGGGTGTTGGTGAGGTCTCACTTGGTGTACTGGGTTCAGTTTTATTTAAGATTTCATTCCTGGGTTGAATGAATTGACTTATTGAGAATGGCTAAACAGGCTTGGCCTTTACTCATTAGAACTTGGAAGCGTGAAGGGTGATTTTATTGAAACATAAAAAATTCTGCAGGGGCTTGAGATAATAGACGTTAACAAGATGTTACCACTAGTACGGGATTCTCAAATTAGGAGATATTGTTACAGAATAAGCGGACAGTTATTTAAAACTAAGGTGTGGAAGAATCTCTTCTCTTAAAGAGTGCTGAACGTCTTGAATTATCTACACCAGAGGGCTGTGAAGGCCAGATCAGTGAACATACTTAAAGAGACATTTGATAGATCTCTTAGACTTCAAGGATTTGAGGACTATGAGGAACTGGCACCAAAGATGATTTGAGGCCATTGGCAGATCAGCCATGATCTTATAGAATGGCGGGGCTGGCTTGGCAGCTGAAGAAAGGCTTATGCCCAAAACGTCGATTCTCCTGCTCCTCGGATGCTGCCTGGCCTGCTGTGTTTTTCCAGCATCACATTTTTTAATTCTGGTCTCCAGGCATCTGCAGTCCTCACTTTCTCCTTGGCAGGCTGAATGGCCTACACCTGCTCCTATTTCTTATGTTAAACTGGGGCCATTCTCGTTTGTCAAAAAGTGTTGTCCTGGAAAAGCACAGCCGGTCAGGCAGCATCCAATGAGTAGGTGAGTCAACGTTTCAAACAAAGCTCGTCATCAGGAAAGCTGTAGGGTGGAGGGGGGTGAGAAGGAGGCTAAGACATAAATGGGAGGGGAATGGGTCTGCGGATGAAGGTAACTATGAAGGAGATAGGTAGATAAAGGTGGGGATGATGGTAATAGGTCAGAGCAGAGGGTGGGGCAGATAGATGGGAAGGAAGATGGGCAGGTAGGACAGTTCTAGTTGGAGGTTTGGATCTGGGATAAGGTGGGGGGAGGGGACATGAGAAAACTGGTGAAATCAACATTGATTCCATGTGGTTGGAGGTTCCCAAGGCAGAAAAAGTGATTTTCTTTCTTCAGTCATCGGGTAGCTAGGATTTGGCAGTGGAGGAGGCCAAGGACTTGCAAGTACTTGGCAGAGTGTGAGAGAGAGTTGAATTGGTCAGCAACAGGATGGTGGGGTTGTTTAGTGCGTGTGTCCCAGAGATGTTCTCTGAAACGTTCTGCAAGTTAGCATCCTGACCATTCCTCCTCATGACCATTCTCATTTGTTTAACTGTAGCCAGAGAATAACAAAGGCATTTCTTCCTACCCCTTCACCTTTACCACTGGTATCTTCAAATCTATGCTTTGACTTTGCTTTTCTCATCTATGTGTTGCTCCTCCTGGATATTATCTGAAAACATAGGGTCAGTTCCTAACTGTATGTCTCGACATACATCTCCACCTGTTCAGCAGCTCTGTCAACCCCTTCTAATCCAATGAACATATCCCTAAATGAAGGAAGTTATGAAAAACTAAAATCAAAATATCAATATTGTCACCCTGGGATGCATTCCTTCTGCTAGCCATTGTGATACCAGGTTTGCGACTCCAGTAAACACTGCTTATCTGTATGGCATTTTTAAAATTCACTCATGGGACAGGGACTTCACTGGCTAGACCAGCATTTATTGACCATTCTTAGTTACTGTTGAGAAGAAGGTGGTGCATTGCCTTCTTTTAAACGGCTGCAGTCCATGCGATGTATGTCGACCCACAATGTCACTGTGGAGGGAATTCCAGGATTTTGACCCAGGGACAGGGAAGGATGAGCAATATATTTCTAAGTCAGGATGGTGAGTGACTTGGAGGGGCAGTTGAAGGTGTTAGTGTTCCCATGTATCTGATGCCTTTGTCCTAGATGAAAGTGGTCTTGGGTTTGGAGGATGCTTTCTAAGGATCTTTGGTGAATTTCTGCAGTGCGTCCTGTGGATAGTGAACACTGCTGCTGTGGAGCATCACTAATGGATGGAGTGAATAGTTGTACCAGTCAAGTGGGCTGTTTTGTCCTGGAAGGTGTCATGGGTCTTGTACGTTGTTGGAGCTGTACTTATCCAGGCAAGAAAAGTGTATTCCATCATACTCCTATTTTGTAACTTCTGAATGTTGAGCAGGCTTTGGGGAGTCAGGAGGTGAGTTACTCGCCACAGTACTTCTAGCCTCTGACCCTGCTCTCGTAGCCACTGTGTTTATGTGGCAAGGCCATTTGAGTTTCTGGTCAATGATAACCCCCAGCGTATTTATAGTAGGGGATTCAGTGATGGCAACACTACTGAATATCAAAGGCAGTGGTTAGATTGTCACTTACTGGAGATGATTTGTGTGGTGCAAATATTGTTTGCCACATTTCAGTCAAAGCCTGAATATTGTTCACATCTTGTTGCATTGAAACATGCACTGCTTCAGTATCTGAAGAGTCACAAATGGTGCTGAACATTGTGCAATCATGAGCAAACATCCCCACTTCTGACCTTATGATGGAGGAAAGGTGATTGATGAAGCAGCTGAAGATAGAACATAGAACATAGAAGAATACAGCGCAGTACAGGTCCTTCGGCCCTCGATGTTGCGCCGAGTACCTGAGTGGGTGTGATGGTGGGGGGAATGGTTGTGGAGACATGAGCAGGGGTAGTGTTCCCCTCGGGGTTCTGGGGGTTGGGGATATATGCCTATCCAATGCCCGCTTAAATGCCCATAATGAGGGAGAGTCCACCACTTCTACTGGCAGGGCATTCCAAGAACTCACGACTCGCTGAGTAAAGAACCTACCCCTAACATCTGTCCTATACCTACCCCCCCTTAATTTAAAGCTATCCCCCTTGTAATAGCTGACTCCATACGTGGAAAAAGATTCTCACTGTCGACCCTATCTAAACCCCTAATCATCTTGTACACCTATAGAACATAGAACATAGAAGAATACAGCGCAGTACAGGCTCTGTCTCTCTCTGTCTCTGTCTCTCTCTCTGTCTCTGTCTCTGTATCTGTCTCTGTCTCTCTCTCTGTCTCTCTCTCTCTCTCTGTCTGTCTGTGTCTCTCTCTCACCAGGACGTTGATGCTGCCGAGATCTCGGTCCAGGTCTGTGTTTATGCCTTCGATCTGCTGTACCTGAATGGTGAGGTGAGAACATCTTTCTTGCACGTTTTCCTTTATCAGTCAGCGTACTGAGTACAGGAGCTGGGAGGTCATGTTGCGGCTGTACAGGACGTTGGTTAGGGGTCACTTTTGGAATAATGTGTGCAATTCTCCCTCCTGTCGGAAGGATGTTGTGAAACTTGAAAGGGTTCAGAAAAGATTTGCAAGCAAGTTGGAGGGTGTGAGCTAGAGAGAGAGGCCGGGGGCTGTTTTCCCTGGAGTGTTGGAGGCTGAGGGTTGACCTTGTAGAGATTTATAAAATCACGAGGGAGCACAGAGAGGGTAAATAGACAAAGTCTTCCTGCCCTGGGGTGGGGGAGTCCAGAACTAGAGAGGCCTGGCTTTAAGGTGAGAGGGGAAAGATTTAAAAGGGACCTAAGGGTGGTGTGTGTATGGAATGAGCTGCCAGCGGAAGTGGTGAAGGCTGGTAAAATGACAACATTTAAAAGGCATCTGGATGGAAACTTGAAGAGGAAGGGTTTAGTGCCAAGTGTTGGCAAATCAGGTGAGACTAATTGAGGGTATCTGGTCAGCACGGACAGGTTGGACTGAAGGGTCTGTTTCCATGCTGTACATCTCTGTGACTCTGAGCACAGCTAAGGCTGATTTAACCCATTTCAACCCCCAACTAATCTGTCCAACCCATTCTGAGTCTCCCAGTGTATCAGCACAGTCTGTAACTCTTTCACCACTTGTATCTATTTCTCTCTCCCTCTGTTGCACTGACACTCCCTCTCTCTCACTCTCTGTCTCTGACTCTCTCTCACACTTCTCTATCTCTTGCCTCAAAGCCATCCATTCTACTTAATTGTGTCTCAGTACTCACATTGACAACAATGTCCTGTTCCTGATTGAATACTGACGAAAAGTATTCATTCAGTGTCTCCCCAATCTCTTCAGCCTCCACACGCAACTTCCCACTACTATCCTTGACTGGACCTATTCCTACCCTACCCAGATGGTTTGGCTGAGGACACTGCCCAGAAACACTTCTGCACAGATGCCCTGGAGCTGAGTTGACTGACCTCCAACAATGATAATCATCTTCATGTGTGCCAGATATGATTCCAAACAATGGAGAGCTTTCCCCCAATTCCCATTGACTCCAGTTTTGCTATCCTTCTCGGTGCTACACTTACTCAAATGCGGTTGTGATGTCAAAGGCTATCACTCTTACCTCACTTCTGGAATTTAGTTGTTTCACCTAGGTTTGAATCAAGCCTGTAATGAGATCAGGAGCTGAGTGGCACTGGTGGAACATAATTTAGACATCAGTGAGAAGGTTATTGCTGAGCAGATGCTACTCAGTAGCACTGTTGATGATATCAGTTTTCTAATAATCAAGAGTAGATTGCGGCAGAAGTTGGCCGGATTGGACTTGCTTTCTGCAAAGGTCATACCTGGGCAATTTCCCACATATTTAGCCAGTACAGCATTGTCGCTGTACTAAAGCAGTTTAGCTTGGGGTGTAGCAAATTCTGGAGCACAAGTCTTCAGTACAGTGGCTGGAATGCTGTCATGGCTCATAGCTTTTACAGCATCCACTACCTCCAACAGTTTCTTGATATCTTGCGGAGTGAATCAAGTTAGCTGAAGATTTGCATCTGTGATGCTGGGGACCACTGGAGGAGAGCGAATTAAAGTATCTGCTCGGCACTTTTAGCAGAAGGTTGTTGTGAATGATTCTTGATTACAATAGAAGGATGTCAAGATCTTGTACAGTGTATAGAGGAGTTTTTCACTAGTGATGCTAGTGATGAGGTACAGAGCTGTAGAAATATTAGATGTAGCAAAGATGGAATTAGACATTAAACTTAGAACATCAGGGGAGATTGAATGGATGTATTCAAATGTGTGCAGAGTTTTGAGAAAGTATAAGCAAAAATCATGTATTCTGGCAAGAAGATCAGTACCCGGGGGCACAATTTAAAATAATTGGTGTAAGAATCAGAGAGGTGATGAGATTTCTTTTACATAGTGAGCTGTAAGCACTACATGAAAGGATGGAAGCAGATTAAACAAAAGCTTTCAACAGGAAATCAAAACTCAAGTTGAAAAGAAAATCATTGCAGGGAATGGAAAAGCACAACGGAGTGAGACTAATTGGAAAGCTCTTTCAGAGGGATGCCGAATACATTGGGCTGAATAGCCTCAGTTTGAGTTGTATGATTCCATGAATTTCAGAAGCCTAATTTTGAGCTATGTCTGTCTTGTTTTTTGAAGTTACATTGGTAGATATCGTTTGTCTCTGGATTATGACTGCAAGGGCTAATTTAAAATGTCGTTGTTTAAGTTATTTGAATAAAATATCAAATTCATCTTTGTTTATGATTGTTTGAACATTAAATTTTTTCAAGTTGGATTCTCCAAGTTCTTCAAATTCCTATCTTGGCATATTCAAAATAAATGCTTCATGTCCAATTTGTACCTGATAAACTTGTGGGTTGAAACATTTATTACTTGAAACAAATTATATGACGAATAGCATTTGTTGTGTTATTCACTTTTAATGATGTCACCGTAATTTTAACAAATATGAATAATTAGTTATACCTGAGCATCAGATGCTGCAAGTAAACTGGACAAAGAGCACATGTTATAGAAATATTTGAGACTTAAATTCTATGAATGTTAATCAATCCTCTGCTGTAATATCAATAAGAGGTTAGTGGAACACTGAGAAATTGAGTGAATAGTCAATTTTGGACTATTTATTGTTCTGTAAGGATTCCAGTGATCTCCAGCTGAAGTGGGAGATGTGACATCTCTGTAGAATTTCAGATCCAGAATATCAAGCTCACATCTGAAATGTCAAAAGGTCATTGTTAATTTTTTTAAAATACATCTTGGATATTTAGTTTAGAGAAAAGGTAAGCTTGTCTTCGACGACGGTTGGAGGAAGAATGCCTCATCTCCCGCCTAGGAACCCTCCAACCACAATGGATGAACTCAGATTTCTCCAGTTTCCTCATTTCCCCTCCCCCCACCTTGTCTCAGTCAAATCCCTCGAACTCAGCACCGCCTTCCTAACCTGCAATCTTCTTCCTGACCTCTCTGCCCACACCCCCACTCCGGCCTATCACCCTCACCCTAACCTCCTTCCACCTATCGCATTTCCAACGCCCCTCCCCCAAGTCACTCCTCCCTACCTTTTATCTTAGCCTGCTGGACATACTTTCCTCATTCCTGAAGAAGGGCTCATGCGCGAAATGTCGATTCTCCTGCTCCTTGGATGCTGCCTGACCTGCTGCGCTTTTCCAGAAACACATTTTCAGTTCTGATCTCCAGCAGTCCTCATTTTCTCCTTGTCAATGAAAGTAAATATTGAAGGACATCAGATCAGAACTCATACATGGTCCTCACAGGGACTCCATTCTGTAGTCTGTAAAAGAGCTAAAATGTCAATCTAAACCCTATTAATGATATATATGTTTAATTTAAAGAAGAATCATATAGATTTGTTCGAAAAAATAGAAGGCCTGAGAACTGTGAGAAGTTCAAAAGAGGGTTAAATGTGAAAAAATAGGCATGAGAGTAAATGTGCAAGTAAGGACAGTTGGGGGCTGCCATAAGAATGTTTTTAAAAATTAGCGTGGACAAATGTAGGCCCCTTACAGTCTGAATTGGAAAAATTGATAATAGATGTCAAGGAAATGGCAGAGCAATTGAACAGCTACTTTAGTTCTGTCCTAACAGAAGGAGATACAAAGAACTTCCTAAAAATCTAAGGAACGAGAAGGAGGAACTGAATTAAATCAATATTTGTAAAAGAAAGTTGGTGAAATTAATAGGATTAAAATAATCTGATCTAAGTGTATTAAAGCAAGTGGCCATGAAAATATTGCTTCTCATCTTCTAAAATCACTGGATAATGAATTTTTCAGCAGAATGCAGGGTGGCAAATGTAATCTAACTATTTGAAAAAGAAGGAGGGAGAAAAACAGAAATGATAAACCAGTTAGACTAACATTGTGAGTAAGTTGGGAAATGCTGGAGTCGATTATAGGATGGTCAGTGTGAAGGAGACTTCAACTGCGTTTAACAAAGGCTGAGTAAGTGAACTGGAACTTTGGTACAAGTGAGAATTTAGTGCAAAGGGGTCAGACGTGCTTTAACGAAGGTTTACTACAAAAAGCAAGCATTCCAGAATAAGAGGTGAGAGGGAAAGGACAGAGGATGTGCATTGAGAGGCTGAATTGCAGTGGTGTCATGGACCATAGTATGCTGCAAGTGAAAGGATTGAGTTGGTGAGCAGAATTGATGAATATTTCTAGTCTTAAAGTAAATGTAAAGTCATAGCGTCATAGAGATGTATAGCACAGAAACAGACCCTTCGGTCCAACTCGCCCATGTCAACCAGTTATTCTAACCTAATCTAGTCCCATTTGCCAACACTTGGCCCATATCTCTCTAAACCTTTCCTATTCATATAACCATCCAGATGCTTTTTAAATGCAGTATTTATACCAGTCTCCACCACTTCTTCTGGCAGCTTATTCCATACATGCACCACCCTCTGCGTGAAAGAGGGTGCCCCTTAGGGCCCTTTTATATCTTTCCGCTCTCACCTATGCCCTCTAGTTCTGGAGTCTCCCTCCCCAGGGAAAATACTTTGTCTATTTATCCTATCCATGCCCCTCATGATTTTATAAACCTCTATAAGGACAGCCCTCTGCCTCCGACGCTCCAGGGAAAACAGCTCCAGCCTATTCAGCCTCTGCCTTGAGCTCAAATTTTCCAACCCTGGCAACATTCTTGTGAATCTTTTCTGAACCCTTTCAGGTTTCACAAAGTCCTTCCAGTAGGAAGGAGACCAGAATTACATGCAATATTCCTAAAGTGGCCTACATTTGTCTTTAGGTCTCTAGTGTTTTTTCTCCTCTTTTTTTCTGAAAAATAGTTAGCTACATATATGATTGATACTTAATAATTTATTATAGAAAAAAGAATGCAATCAAGTGTAAACAACAGGAAAAGTAATTTAAAGTAATTTGTTCATAAATTAAATCAATATAATAGTGAAGGCAGGATGAATAATATGTTGCTGCTGCAGCATGTGGAAGCTGTTGGATGCTAAGGTGATCTTAGTAGTAAGTGTTTGTAGGTCAAGGAACTTTTACTATAAACCGACCGACTCCCACAGCTACCTAGATTACATCTCCTCCCACCTTGCCCCTGTAAAAACACCATCCCATATTCCCAATTCCTTCGCCTCCGCTGCATCTGCTCCCAGGAGGACCAATTCCAATACCGACCAACCCAGATGGCCTCCTTCTTCAAATACCGCAATTTCCCCTCAGACGTGGTTGACAATGCTCTCCACCGCATCTCCTCCACATCCCGCTCCTCCGTCCTTGAACCCCGCCCCTCCAATTGCCACCAGGACAGAACCCCACTGGTCCTCACCTACCACCCCACCAACCTCCAGATACATCGTATTATCCTTCATCATTTCCGCAAACTCCAAAGGACACATTTCCCTCCCCTTCCCTATTAGCGTTCCGGAAAGACCACTCCCTCCATGACTCCCTCGTCAGGCCCATACCCCCCACCAACTCAACCTCCACTCCCGGCACCTTCCCCGCAACCGCAAGAAAAGGGAAACTTGTGCCCACACCTCCCCCCTCACTTCCCTCCAAGACCCCTAGGGATCCTTCCATATCCATCACAAATTCACCTGCACCTCCACACAAATCACTTACTGCATCCGCTGCACCCGATGTGGCCTCCTCCACATTGGGGAGACAGGCCGCCTACTTGTGGAACGTTTCAGAGAACACCTCTGGGCCTTATCTCAGTCCCAACCCTCGGACTCAGCACCGCCTTCTTGACCTGCAATCTTCTTCGTGACCTCTCCGCCCCCGCCCCCTCTCCGGCCTATCACCCTCACCTTAACCTCCTTTCACCTATCGCATTCCCAATGCCCCTCCCCAAGTCCGTCCTCCGTACCTTTTATCTTAGCCTGCTTGGCACAGCTTATGCCCGAAGAAGAAAGGCTTATGCCCGAAACGTCAATTCTCCTGCTCCTTGGATGCTGTCTGACCTGCTGTGCTTTTCTAGCAACACATTTTTCAGCTCTGATCTCCAGCATCTGCAGTCCTCACTTTCTGCAAAGAACTTCAGATCCAAGTTGAAGTGCTCAGATCCAAGCAGCAACCATTGTACCACATCAGGGAAGGGGAAAGTTACTTGGAAATGTCTTATAGAGCTGGTCACATCCCTCAGGCTAGGTCATTCAAATTTGGTCTGTCATCAGGATAAGGAATGTATGACTGCTGGTGAGACAGATATAAGGACACAGGAAATTACATTTGAAGAGCCTTGGCTGATGCACTTGTCCAATAGTTACAAGATTCTTGAAAGCTGTGTGGATGAGAGTGAGAACAGCAAGAAGGGTGCGAGGACATGGCACCAAAGTCCTATGGAGCCATTCAAGTGGGAGAAAGAAATAGGAATGTAGATGATCTACTCCTCTCCCACTTCAACTGAGCTCGCTGTGCTCCTCTCCTAGTGCTGCTGTGCTTGGCTTTCATTGATTCTCAATGTAGCAAAAGGCTTATGTTTGCATAGCAACTCTCCTGACAATGGATCATCTCAAAGCACTTCACAACCAATGGAGTACCTTGTTTTCAAAGTGTAGTCACTGCTGTAGTTTAGGAAACACAGCATCCAACTGTTAAACACCAAGAGTCCACAAATAGCAGTGTGATAATTACAAACTGATCTGGTTTAGCGATGTCAGGAATAAATGGTATTTACATATTGGAAATATGCAATAGTAGGAGGTTGGATGTTATACCATTGAGACATTTCTCTTGGAACAAAGATCTCAGTCAAGATGTTTCAAATTGTCACTCTGCAAGAGCACATATAAGTATGGAGGTCAACAAAATTTTCCATCTATTAAGACCTGTTCTGAGACTGTCTGATGTATAATCTCAGCTTTCTTTTCCTTTATTCACAGAGGTTCCCCTTGTGCTATATCTTTTCGCTTTGATCTCACTGACATGGGTTTGGGGAGGTCTGCATATGGCATATAGACACTTCTGGATGCTAATTCTGTTTGTTATTTTTAATACCCTACAGGTGAGTGTATGCGTACTTTGAACATCATTATTATCATATGGAAGGATAATAAAGTATGAATAATCATTAAGCTGATGCAATTCTTAATCTGTTTCATTACCATACAAATGAAAATATATTTATTCATCTGCTACGAAACTGCTTCAACCATCTACAGTATGGATCTGAAAGCCTGGTCATCGGTTCCCCACATTATGTATCCTAATTTTCCAGCTGAACTGAGTTAGATATTGTGATATGCAATTCTGGATGAGATTATGCTAAGTGTGAATTCACTGCATTTTTGCCCGATATCACTTAGGACATAATGAAAAAGTTGAAATCCACTGAATAAACCTGAGAAAGGAAATGTGCAGCTTGCATTGATCCTGTTTTTAAAATTCCGCTGTTGAACTTCCAAACCTCTGTGATCACTATGGTGGACTTTGTGGATTGCACTGATTGCAACCATGAGGGCAAACAGAAGATGTATAAAATGAGGGGTACCATCAAAAGTGGAGATCTACCAAATGTCATGACACACGGTGAGATACAGGAATAACTGCCGCTGATGACCATGGACAGAAACTGATACAAGCAGCCAGTCTATGCAGACTTCATACAAAATTTATATTGCTAAATTCAAAGTATGAATTCTAACTTCAAAGAAAGTAATGATTTTCCATATTGATTGATGTGCACAAATTTTTGAAAAATCTGACTTAATCTTTATTGAAAGCAGAATGTAGCTCTTTGGACATTTACAGTGATGATTCGGAATTTAATAAACATCTAAAATGAACACTGCAGTCAAGACCTGTTTAGGCTTCAATGATGTATGTTGGTGAGAAAAGATGATCTTGGCACTGTGGTATTTTGTTTTGACGAGAAGCTTCCTTATATGGTTAAAGGCCTTGTGGGAATTTATGCTGTTGGGCATAAACAACCACAGAAGGGCAATTGTTTCTGTATCACCCATTTAAACAACTATCAGCAAATGAAAAACGGTCTGAACGTCTGTTTACCAAAAGTGTGCTAGTTTCTTCTGACAAATTATTAACCTTTACAATGTATTTAAAAAAAAATGTCTTCCCTACAGTTTTATTTCATAGGCAAGCAAGCTTTCAATGGAATTGGGATTGCAATTGCTGAAACTCAATATGTATCAAATTAACCCTCAAATTACCTTTTTATCAAAATACATAACCTTTCTCTGCTGGATAAAAACTAATTTTATAATACGTGGTATTTAGCGACTTAGAACATAGAACATAGAAAAGTACAGCACAGAACAGGCCCTTAGGCCCATGATGTTGTGCTGGGACTTAATCCTAATGTAAAATATAGTAACTTGCTGCAATCCCTTTTGCTAATACATTTTGTGGACTAGTGGTGCTGGAAGAGCACAGCAGTTCAGGCAGCATCCAAGGACCTTCGAAATCGACGTTTCAGGTAAAAGCCCTTCATCAGGAAGGGCTTTTGCCCGAAACGTCGATTTCGAAGCTCCTTGGATGCTGCCTGAACTGCTGTGCTCTTCCAGCACCACTAATCCAGAATCTGGTTTCCAGCATCTGCAGTCATTGTTTTTACCTAATACATATTGTGAACACCACAGGGTAAAATAGCCAGGCTTAGCAGAAAATGGAACTCAAATGTCAAGTCAGTAACATTAGGTGGTGATGCTCACCAAAAATCATTGAAAAAGATTCAAAATGATAAAAATGATATAATCAAAATTCTGCAAGCCAGCTCTTCTGGTACATGCTGGAGCAAATCCGTTTTGTTTAATATGAAATTAAATTTGTAAGCTTTAATAAAGTTTGTTTTGTCATGCTTTTGATTGTGTTTTTTTAGGGCCTGTATGTTTTTGTGGTGTACTTTATCTTGCACAACCAACTGTGCTGGCCAGTAAAAGCAAGCTACAATATGGAAGTCAATGGTCATCCAAGTGCAGGATCAGCCTATCTCACACCAGGTAGTGGTGCACCGTCAGTGGGAGGAGAGATCAGCAAGTCCACACAAAACCTTATCACTGCAATGGAAGAGGTAACATTACCAGAGCTGTAATTTCATTGAAACTTGATTACAGGGTTGTTTCATTACTCAAGAATTTTCTGACTACACATGTTATTTTAATGTGTCTTAAGAGTGTTCTTATCAACACAACATATGCAGGTAATGAAATCTCATTAACAAATTAAATTAGAAATGTTTGAGTGTAATCACTCACCTGTTGTGATGTTAAAACTTTCTGCTATAGTTCAACTTTATGTGTAACATTTTCATAGGCTGACATTCTGTTCCAGATTTCCCCTCTAGACTATTGGGTGTGATATGGCATGGAATGATTGTATGTGAGATGCTGGGTATTCTTTTTCTTCAGAAAAATAGTAAAAGAGTGATAAAAGGAGGAGTAGGACTGCTCAGAGACCACTAAATGTGAGGTGATGCAGTTTGGGAAGAATAACAGAATGGCAGAGTACTTGGTCAACTGAAAGATTCTTGGTAGTGTGGATGTGCAGAGGGATCTTGGAGTCCATGTGCATAGATCCCTGAAAGTTGCCACCCAGGTGGATAGTGCTGTTAAGAAGATATACGGTGTGTTACGTTACATTGGTAGAGGGATTGAGTTCCGGAACCACAATATCATGCTGCAACGATACAAAACGCTGGTGTGGTCACACTTGGAATATTGTGTACAGTTCTGGTCGCCCCATTACAAAAAGGATGTGGAAGCATTGGAAAAGGTGCAGGGAGGATTTACCAGGATGTTGCCTGGTCTGGAGGGAAGGTCTTATGAGGAAAGGCTGAGAGACTTTGGCCTTTTCTCATTGGAAGGAAGAAGGCTAAGGGGGGATTTGATAGAGACATACAAGATGATCAGAGGATTAGATAGGGTAAACAGAGAAAGACATTTTCCTAGGATGATGACATCAGCTTGTACGAGATGGCATAACTACAAATTGAGGGGTGATAGATTTAAGACTGATGTCAGGGGCAAGTTCTTTACACAAAGAGTGGTAAGGGCGTGGAATGCTAAAGTAGTCAATTCAGCCACATTAGGGAGATTTAAACAATCCTTAGATAAGCTCATGGATGATTTTGGGATAGTGTAGGGAGACGAGCTGAGAAAAGTCCACAGGTCGGCACAACATCGAGGGCCGAAGGGCCTGGTCTGCGCTGTATTGTTCTATGTTCTAAGGGAATTTACACATAGAGGCAGTGACCACGACTGAATTGTTAAATTAATACTTTGCATCTGTTGCCAACAAAGAGGGAGATGCCACCCAGGACATGGTGACAAAAGAAGAAATTTTGTCACTAGAAGAATTCAAAATTGAGAGAGAAAGATGGTTTGTGCTTAAAGATGACAAGGCACCAGGACTGAATGAGATGCGTCCAAGGATTTTGAAGAAAGTGCAAATGGAGATTGAAGGGGCACCGAGCACAATCATTCAATCGTTCCCAGACTCAGGAAAGGCACCAGAAGGTTAAATGACTGCAAATATTACAACCTTGTTTCAGAAAGGTTGTAAGGATAAGCCCAGCAATTACAAACCAGTCGGTTTAACTTCAATGGTGGAAACTTCTAGAAACTATTACAACGGATACGATTTGTAGTCTTGAGGAAAAAGGTGGGTTGATTAGGAAAAATTAGCATGGTTTTCTAAAGGAAAAATTAGGTTGAACTAACTTGTTGGAGTTTTTTGAAGAAGTAACAAAAATCCCAATGAAGGTAACGTTGTTGATGTGGTGAACATGTACTTTCAGAAGATGTTTGATACTTTGTCACACGTGTGTGATGTATAATAGGTGATAGTAGATATAGGGTTGTTCTGATTGATAAGAAACAGAGAGTAGTGATCAATGGATAGTTTCAGGTTGAAAGAAGGTTTTTTTAGCAGATGTTGGTATTGGGACCCTTGCTTTTCCTGATATATATTAATGAGCTAGATCTTGGTGTGCAGGTAATAATTTCAAAGTTTACAGATGATATGGTATTTTGAAGAATTGTAACTTGTAAGGAGGAGAGTGTCGAACTCCAAAAAGGCTTAGACAAATTGGTTGAGTAGGTGGATAGCTGGTACATGGGGTTTAATGTAGAGCAGTGCAAGGTAATGCCTATTGGTAAGAAGGACAATGAAAATAAAATATTAACACTATATACAATATAAGATAGAGTATACAATTTTAAAGTGAGGACAGGAGCAGAGGAACCATTGAAGATGGCTGCAAAGCTGCAGAAAGCAGTTAATAAAGTATACAATATCCTTGGCTTTACTAATAAGCACATAGACTACTGGAGCAAGGATGTTGAACTTGTATAATACACTTGTTAGACCTTGATTGGAGTATTATATACAGTTCTGGGTACCACATTACAGGAAGGATGCAAACGCTTTGCAGGGAATGCAGAAGTCATTTACAGGAATGATTACAAAAATGAAGAATTTCACTGATGAGGATACATTTAAAAAGTTGGGGCTGTTCTCTTGTGGAGCAGAAGGTTATAAAGAGAATTCATAGGGGCTTTCAAAATCATGAGCAACCTTGATAAAATGGGGTGGAAGAAACTATTCCCACCAGGAAAAGGATTAAGAACCAGAGGGCACAGATTTAAAGTGATTTGCAAAAATAGCAAACATGATGCAAGAGAAGTTTTTTTTTCACACAGCAAAGTACTGTCTGGAAGTCTGCTGGAGGCAGGTCAGTTGAGGCATTCAAGAGAGCATTGGATGATTATTTGAATAGAAATAATGTGCAAGGATACTGGGGAAGAAGCATGAAATTGGCATTAAGTACTGATGTTCATTTGAAGTAGCAGTGCATATATGATGGGCCAAATGGCTTCCTTCTGTGCTGTAATACTTCTGTGATCCTCCCGATGAAGTTTACAGCTGTTTTCATGATGGGCCTACAAGCTTTAATGGTTAAGTCATGCTATTGTTTGTCAAGATGTCTTTCTTTTGGCTATGTTTATGTCATAACTAATTTCATCAACATTTTCATTTTTAATTGGGATTGCTTCATTAAAACAGAGTTATCACCACAGTGCAAAATGTTTATATTAGTAATTTAAGCATTTATATCCTAATATTGCTCTACGTTCAAGCATTTCTACCGCATCTAGAATAATCCCTGTCTGTACCCTATGATACTACTATGATCCTAGTCTACACCTTTTTCAGCTGAAAATTGACCTACTCCATTGTTTCATCTTCCACAGAACATTATTCAGGTTTAGCAAAATTAGCTTTGGAGAGTGCATTCTTGATCCTCCTGCCCTGAACAAGATCCTACAAGAAATCAATGGCCTGTTAATTGGCAATGAGTGAGTTCATTCTTTTCTCCCCATTCCCAACTAGCAGTTTGAAAAATTAAATTTGTCCCAGAAGCTTTCGAGATCTTGAGCTGCTCCCTAGAACTGTGATTTTCAACTTGTGCCTGCACTAACTCATGAACCGGAAGACATTTGAAAATCTGGATCCTGATGTCTGCATCGGCTAAATGTGACCAGTCAAGTCCAGGGCAACTAAAGTAATGGGCAGCGTTTTGACAGATTTTAAATTGTACATGCTGACTGCGGATATCAATTGCCCAGAGAACACCTGGACCTGGCTAGAGGGGCTTTCAAAATTTAAATCTTCCTGAAGATTCCTTGACAATACTGCAAAGCAGTCCTCAATGGTGTTTTTAATGCTTAACATGACTCAGACATTAATGGTGACAAATGCATTATCCATTAAAGTAATGCTTCAATAGTCTGTTGTCACACACTGAGGAAATGTTTGCTTTGATTATAAAGATTGCTGATTGAGAAGGCTGCCTTTTGAACCAAAGTAAACATTGTGGAGAGTCATTTTACCAACAATTTCAGAGAAGAATCTACAAAATGTTTGCAAACAGTTGGAAGCTGGAGAATGGCTTCCTGATCAATTTCCTTTTACCTTTCCACAACACCAACTGAAATTGGAGTTGAACATCTCAACCCTCTTTAATAAGTGAAGAATCATGGCTGCAAGCAAGCAACTCTCAGCAGTGTCTGTGCCCCTACGATGACCAACCTGGATGAAGTTGAGGATACATTCTATGATAACCTCTACCCAAAATTAAATAGACAAACAAGACGAGACAGAGGTGTAATGGTAATGTAACTGGGTTAGTAGCCTAGATGAGTTGGGGTTCAAATCTCACCATCTGCAGTGTCATGTCTTGTGTATTGCAAAACCTTTGCCATATATCATAAAAACCCATCTGGTAACGAATGTCCTTTCCAAAAGGAAAAAAATTGTCCTTACATGCTCTGGCCTTTGTGTGACTCCATGCCCACAATAAGGTGCCAAAAGAGAAAATGCTGGAAAATCTCAGCAGGTCTAGCAGCATCTGTAAGGAGAGAAAAGAGCTGACGTTTTGAGTCTAACTGACCCTTTGACAGAGGGTCATTTAGACTCGAAACATCAGCTCTTTTCTCTCCTTACAGATGCTGCCAGACCTGCTGAGATTTTCCAGCATTTTCTCTTTTGGTTTCAGATTCCAGCATCTGCAGTAATTTGCTTTTACCCACAATAAGGTGGTTGACTCCTCAATGCCCTGCTAGTTAGTCTCTCAGATTTAGCAAACCATTGTGAAGTCTAAAACAAATGAAATCAGCTTCACATTGACATTGACATTGACCAAGAAATTGAAAATGAAAAGACGAACCCAGTCTGGTTACCCAGACATCAGGAGGCCTATGCCCAAATTAAGGGAGCTTCCCAAAAGCTAGTCAAGCTGTAGCCTGTCATAGTCCATCTCACAGAATCATATCTTACAGACAGTACCTGGGACACCACCAGCACTATCACTAGTTCTGTGTTGTCTCATTGTCAGGATAAACCCACTAAAAGTGGTGCAGTCATGGAGAAACTTCTGTGGGAGTCCTCAATATTGAAGTCTTAAAGTCTTATGGCATTAAGTCAAACATGGGCAACAAATCACCTGTTGATTACTGGCCGTGCCCTAAAGGACCTCACTGCTAGAGTGGGCTAAATTCACTGCGAGAGATCCAATTAGCTGGAAAAACGTACTAGATCTCAACTCCACCAATTTATCTGTCGTTGTTGTATCTGTCCATGAGAGTATTGGTAGGAGTATTGACCACAGACAATGTGGATGCAAAGCCTCATTTTCACATTGAGAACACTATCCATTATGATGTGTGGTACTATCACCATTTAACTGCAAGTGAATCATACAGCACAGAAGAAGCCCTTCGGCCCACTGAGTTTGTACCAACCTATCTACACTAATCCCATTTTCTCACACTTGACCCATAGCCTCGAATGTTATAATGTTTCAAGTGCTCGTCCACATACCTTTTAAAGGTTAAAAGTCACACAATAGCAGATTATAGTTCAACAGATTTATTTGGAAGCACTAGCTTTTGGAGCGCTGCTCCTTCATCAGGTGGTTCATCAGGTGATGAAGGAGCAGCACTCCGAAAGCTAGTGCTTCCAATTAAACCTGTTGGACTATAACCTGGTGTGTAATTTTTAACTTTGTACACCCCAGTCGAAAACCGGCGTCTCCAAATCATGATTTTTAAAGGTTGTAAACCTTCCCAGCTATACTGCCCTCCCAAACAGTAGATTCCAAATTCCCACTGTCGTTTTTGGTGAAACATTGTTTCCTCAAATCCCTTCTGAGCCTCCTGTCCTTCACTTCAAAATTATATGCACTCATGAATGTCCCTTCAACTAAGGGGAACAGCTACTTCCTGTCCACACTCTCCATGCCCTTCATAACCTTATACACCTCTATCAAGTCCCCCGTCAGCCTTCTGTGCATAAAGGAAAACAATCTAAGTCTATCCGGCCTCTCTTCATAGCTAAAGTGCTCCATCCCATGTAGCAGTTTAAGATGCAGCTCACCAACACCTTCTCAAGGACAAGTAGGGACAGGCGATAAATGCTGGCCAGCTAGCGACGCCATGTCCCATGAGTGATTAAAAAATTTGCAGGAGAACCTTCCAGGCAAAGATTGCCCTTAGCAGTCACCAATGTATCCACTGGAACCTTGCCAAACACCTCAGATGATGAACACTCTCATTGCCGTCTTGAAGGGCGAACAAGAGAAAACATAGCTGCTTGAAGCACGACAACTAGACATTAAGAACTTTCTTTCACAATTCTTAATTGATAGCCAGTATCTCAATAGAATGTGAAAAGTTACACAATGTACTATTAAGCATTAGCATGTTTGTTATACAGGTGCAGTTCAAGTATGTGCTATACACATCAGTCAATTTAAATTGTTAATCAGTAACTAACTATAGTTGGATTTTTATTTCAACTTTTGCAGGTGGTTATGTGTTTAACCAGAGAAAGTTTCTCTGCCACCTGTAAAACAAATAGTGGCTAATTGATGCAGTTAATTAGTTACAGAAACATCCATATTGGTGTAAGTCCAATGATGCATGGGAGGTATTATCACACAATTTCATATCTGGATTCAAAGCAAGCAAAGATGGTCCTATTTAATGGTTTGCATTTAGCCATTCTTTCCATTTCACACAACAGCTTTTAAGCAATAAATGGTAACAAATCTATCAGCTACCTTCAAGACTGAAGTTTTATATCCTGATCCATCAGGAGCAGAGGACTTAAAGAACTTCAGATAACCTAAAAGTTTTGATTCCTCCCCCCCACACATAAGGTTACTTCTAAATCCATGGGAACATTGTGACATAGCCACTCAATTCTCTATTGGATTATCAGGCTGGGTTTCCAGCAGTCCAGGCAGCCAGTCAGTGAAAGGCTGACACCAGGTGAATTTGAGTCCATAGTTGGCTGTGGGTGCAGGGATGATCGGATGAGTAGGACAGGAAGGGACAATTGGTTGGGGAAGTGCCATCCAGGTATCCTGATGTGGCCGTATGCCCAGGAGAGGAATTAGAAGGCTCATCTGGTCATTAGGACAGGAAATAAAATACCTTGTAGGGGGATTTTAGGGGCCTGAAGGGGTCGTGGAAGCCTTGGGATTGGAAGATCAAAGGCCCTATAGAGGGGTCAGAGACATTTTGTCTTCCAGATACGGGGAGCTGATTCAAAGGGGAGCTAAAAGAGTTCCAAACAAATATATTACCACAAAGCTCAAAGGATAGACTCCCTAGTCAATTGAATACCTAAGATTATGCAGAGTAGCATAAGATAAAAAAAGAAGACTCATGTCAGACAAGAGAAGTTCAACGCTGCAGAAAGTATAGAATACCATAAAAGTGAAGGAGTGACATAAAGGAAAGAAAAGGCAGGATGCTAAAAGAAATTACCAGGTAAAATCAAAGAAAACTCAGAGATATTTGCTGTATTTATAGAAGTAAAAGGTTAGCAATTATGTCAACTGTGCCACTAATGGTACCAGTGAGAGGAAGTGGAATTTTAGTGGTTCCAACTGAATTATCCAGGGGATCATGGCAATTACATGTGGTAATTAAGGCACCCTAGATCGCCCAGCAGTATTCAAAGGAGACCACTCCTTCAATATGAAGCTGATGAGAAACCAAACAGAGATGATTATGTGGACGTGCACACAAGATTTCTAGGCAGCTGCCTTGGTGCTTTCACTCTGTGCCAGTCCATTTTCCACAATCTCTTTATACTCCAAAGCAGAATTTCTGATTAGATGCTTGAAGAGAATATATACCAGTTACAATGGGGCTGATGATTTGGTGAGAAACCAAAACAAAAATCTTGGAAATGAAGTGAAAGGCACACAACAACCAGATGTTTATTTCAGAGAGGTAAAAATAATGACTGCAGGTGATGGAAACCAGATTCAAAAATCCCAGGTTAATATTCTGGGAATATGAGTTCCAATCCTACAATGCCAGCTGGTGAAATTTGAATTCACTAAAATCTGAAATTGAAATAGCCGAATGGTGACTATTGTCAAATGTTGTGAAATCCCATTCAGTCACTAATATTCTTTTGGGAAGGAAAACTGCTAATCTTAACTGGCTTGGCCTACATGTAATTCCAGACCCCCAGCAATGTGGTTAATTCTTAACTGCTGCCTGAGAAATCAGGAATGGCAATAAATGCTGACCTACCCAGAGTTGCCACATCCCATTTACAAATAAATAGCAATGCCCTTCAGTGCACACTGGCGAGTGTCTCATGTGTGCTGTGATTGTGCAGTGGCGAGGCTTGATTCCTCAGATGAATCAAACACCACAGCATGAGTGTCTCTTCACATGATTTTGAGGCATACAAGGAAACAGATCAGTGCCCTCATTACTTTACAGTCCACTTAGGTGTCAGCCATGTGATAAGCACAAGCAAATGCCACTTCTTCCCCAATCCATCTCACCCAATGACACCGTGACAAAGTAGTCTTGCATGCAAACAAACATTGTTTTCACAGTTTGGTGCCAGTTCATCTTTTACCCTTCACCATAAGTTTCAAAGGTCAGTTGCAGGCAGCAAAAATAGGTGACGTAGAAAAGTGGGTGTAGGAAATGATATTTATCTGAGTCAAAAAATAATCAGGAGCTTAACAATCTAACTTTGTATAACACTCCCATAGGATTATCCTTGTGCAGCAACATATCTTCACTTTTCTTTTTCCTCACTTTTTTTTCTGGTGCTACCCTTGTGCTTTCAGTCAAGCTGGAGGCACGTTGCTCAGATTACTGCTCCGGCTGCTCAGATGCTCTTGATTGATGTCTTCTGGATTTAGAAGCCCACTTAAACCTGGCTAAAGATAACTCCAACCTTGTGCCTGTGCCTGTACCTGTATCTGTGCAAGTGGAGTCTAGGGAGTTCATAAGGTACTGACTGAGAGGGCAATTGGTCATGAGTGAGAAGTGAGCTTTGACCTTACTCTGTTTCTCCTTTCATAATCAACCCTGTCATGGCCTACCATATCTACTTGCTATCACCGAGGTGTGGATTAGTGAGTCATCCAATTTACAGTGATATTTACAGTGTGCAGGCATGCATGCTATTTTCAATGTTTCATTCAGTTGGCCATTCTATTCAAGGCATCATGACAAAGACCCACAACATCGTCCCATTCATGTTTGAAACAGACTACTACATGATTTCTGTAAGCAAGCACAGTGTGATGGAAAGCCTGCTAGTACATTGCACATTATTCACTACTGCTTAAGAAGCATTCTGTTCATCAACAGCCAGCATTTGTCCAGCTGAATGTAGCTTGGACTACCCTGCAGCCTCTATACAGATACTCCACTGCTATCCTTGTCTCCATCTGCATTTACTCACTTGTTATGAGCCATTAGATGACAATCTGACGATTTGTCTTAATGGTCACACTAAAGTGTGAACAACTGAGCTTGTGGGTGAAATTAAAGATATAAATTAAAACAAGGTAAGAATGTTTTAAGTGATCATTATGCACATGATAATATCTTACTCACATCAAGTCTACATGAGTGAGTATTTGTGGCATGTCAAAAACCGGTACTTTATTCTGGTACCTGGGAGGTCTCTGTCTTCCCATCTCTGAAGACTAGACACATTTAGACTCCACTATTCTCCAGTGTCACCTGCTCTGGAGCTATCAGTTGCAAGATGGATGAAGTGCCTCTTCCTGATATTTGATGTTCTCTTCTCCAAAGATGGAAAGAAGAGCATGATGAATGATGGCATCAGTTGCACATATTTCCGATGACTATGAAGGAGAGGCATGACAATGTTAATGAGTGTCAGTGAGGTTGGACATATGGGGATCTAAGCAAGTGCATTTCCACAGAGGCATGGGAATCTTCAAATTAAGTTGGTATGAAGAATGATATGCTGGAGAAGAGCTCAGAAGGCAGAGTGAGGATACAGCTTGATGCATACATCAGGCTTTATTTGAGTGAGCCACTGTATTTCAGTTTCCTGGGCTGCTTTGGTCATTAAACTGCTCTTGACATTGAGTCACTGAAAATGACACCACTCTCCAGCTGCTAAACAGGCAACCTTCAATCGTTTCTTCTCTGTTACAACGGCAAGGAAAAAGGAGTGCCCTATGGGCCCTTGCAGAACCCAGCAGCACTTTCAAAGATGACTTAACTCCATTATGTCAATTTCTGCTAACTCTAAACTCCATCAAATTGCATGTACAGGGTTCAAAACCTAACCTACTATTTCAGAATGCACGGTCTTTTAAACTGAGAACAACTTGCATCTCAATCCAAACAGAGTAATTCTGAGAATGTAGTAATGTGCTGCACTGAATTGTTAGCTTCAATTGTGTGCTGAGGGAAAGCATTCTGATTCTGGCAAGAATGCTAACACCATACACATAAATACTGGTACAGATTATTAGATGTGAGATGAAAATATAAGGCAGCACATACACTCCTTGAGTAGCAATGAAATAGTCAAGATAGTGAAAATTTCCTTTAAAATTGAATTGGAGATGTCTGTGTTGGACTGGGGAGTACAAAGTTAAAAAATCACACAACACCAGGTTATAGTCCAACAAGTTTATTTGGAAGCACTAGCTTTCGGAGTATTGCTCCTTCATTAGGTGGTTGTGGAGTATAAGATCGTAAGACACAGAATTTATAGCAGATGTTTACAGTGTGATGTATTTGAAATTATATATTGAAAAACAGTTTTGCGATTTACGTATGAAAGAACTGAAACAAGCACGATCATTCTAAAAGATGAGAAACTTAAACAATCCAGGTCTTTTTCCTTTGAGAGCAGCAGTAAATGTACATTGCTGTTGGTAATGCAGGACAAGATCACAATGAACTACAGTGGCATCACACAACTGAGGGCATAGCAGAAACTGGGCAAGCTTTCTCAATGCATCAGTAACACAAAAAATAACATGCAAAATGCAGTTCTGTTAGAAGTTGAGTGACGAGCAGAATACATGAAGTGCCTCATGTATTCATTTGTCTATACGTTTGATTGTAGGTATTCAACTTCATCAATGTTTAAAGTTCTGTTGCTGACCCTGGTGGTTAAAAGTGTAAGAAACACTGGAATGGTACTAAGCTGAACTATTTGGTTTGATCTCAAGTCTGCAGGTCTCATTTTGAGAAGCAGACTGAATGCTGCAACTGATTTATAAGTTCATAAGATATAGGAGCAGATTAGGCCATTCAGCCCATCAAGTCTGCTCTAGCTGATATTTTCCTCACCCCCCCCATTTTCCTTCCTTCTCCCCATACCTTTCAACCCATTATCAATTGATAATCTGTCTAACTCCTCCTCAAATGTACTCACTGTCCCAGCGTCCACTGCACTTTGGGGTAGTGAATTCCACAGATTCACAACCCTTTGAGAGAAGTAGTTTCTCCTCAACTCTATTTTAAATTTGCTACCCCTTATCCTAAGTCTATGATCCCTTGTCCTAGAATGCCTCACAAGAGGAAGCAACCACTTCATGTCTATTTTATCCATTTCTTTTATCATCTTGAATACATAAATTGGATCTCCCCTCATTCTTCTAAATTCTAGCGAGTATAGGCGTAAACTGTTCATTCTGTCTTCTGCATTTTGAGCTAACGATGAAATGAAATCACCTCCTTACGGTAAAGTGAAATACTGCAGACGCTGAAATAAAAAGAAAAAGTATTGGTGAAATTCAGCAGGTTATGTCAGCATCTGCAGCAGAAAATTAGAGTTAACATTTCAAGTCCAATATCGCTTCAGATTGAAGAGAGGCAGAAATGTGGTGGATTCTATGCTGTTGAAACGATGGGTGGAAGGTGGTGAGTGGCAAGTGGGACAAAAAGGAAGGGCAAGGAAAGATTAAAGGGCTAGAGAGGTTCGGAATTAATGGTTTTGTAGAGAAAAAAAGAATGGTAATGGTTTTAGAGAGGTGGCAAAGCATTTGTTCAGAGTAGGTGTGAATAACAGAATAAAGGTTAGCTCTGACTGGGAGCAAAAATATGAAAACAAAGGAAGATGCAAGGTTGGGACAGTGGGGGTGGGGTCAAATTTAAAATGGAAGCTGGACTGAAATTGTTGAGCTCCATGTTGAATAAAGTATAAAATAGTTAAGCAGAAAATAAACTGCTGTTTCTTTAGCTTGTGTTGGGCTTCACCAAAACACTGCAGCAGGCCTCAAACAGAAATTGGTACTTGGGAGAATGATGCTGTACATCACTAATACTTCTGACACTCACTGTTTAGGCACATACATCACAGATAGCCGTTCAGAGAGTCAATGAAACGATATCCAGCACTGGTCTGTGCTTTAACACAAAAGCATTCATGATTTTAATTGCATCTCTGTGGCTATTTTTACATTTTAACTACATTGTCAACATAAAAAAATCAAAGGATTAATAATAGTTCATATCATATGCTGAAAGAATCCTTCCCATTCTTATCAAAACCATTGCAAACCTGTCCTATATTTCTGTCTCACTTGCAATTGAGGCAGCTTCTGGAGCATTCGCTGCTATAAAATGTGAGTCAGCTGCTGAGAGTGGGGAAAAATATGAATAGCATTGCATGAACACTGCAACGCCAGAAGAGATAACCAGCCTTGAAGAAGCTGAAGGTTTCCAAAGTGTAGAAGAGAAAATCTTTGTAGGTCTTCAGCTATGGCTTTGATCAGAAAAGTTCATGCTGTGAGGCTAAAAAGGAGAAGTCTCTATTATGGGGAGGCAGTGTTAATGTGGTAGAGTTACTGGATTAATAATTCAGAACTCCAGACTAATATTTTGGGAAATTGGTATGAATCCCACCTAGGTAGATGATGATATTTGAGTTCAGTAAAAGTTTGGAGTAATAGTGACTGTGGAACCATTGTTGATTATCATAAAGATGCACGACTTTTTAATTAATGTCCTTTAGAAAATGTAATCTACCCTCCTTACTTGGTCTGGAATACATTTAACTTCAGACTTGCAGCAGTCTTTGGACAATTAGGAATGGGCAGTAACTACTGGCGTATCCAGTAACACCACTATCTCACAAGCAAAGAAATAAACAGAAACTAGACCCATGTCTCCTGCATTCAGCAAATGTAGCACCTCACGGCTACTAGTCTGACATACCGTCACCTTCACAATATGCTCCTGTGGAAGGTGGGGCAAGATGCTGAGCATCCTTTTGATGGCATTTGTATATCATACAAAGGGAAATAATGCCCTACGGCGCTTCCATTATGAGCAGGGGGCTAAAGTTCAAACTGGATAGGGTGGCAACACATTACACCTCACTGCCTTATTTTCTTGTAATTTTAATTAATTATTGTGCCTGAACCATCTTCCTCTTCTCCAATTTGCAATAGGGTATAGCAGAGGAAAACCTCACCCATAATTTTATGACTTAAGTGTTGCCACCATAGTTTGTGGGTGGTACGGTGCCGCAGTGGTAAGCACTGCTGCCTCACAGCGCCAGAGACCTGGGTTCAATTCCCACCTCAGGTGACTCTCTGTGTGGATTTCCACATTCTCCCTGTGTCTGCATGGGTTTCCACCGGGTGCTCTGGTTTCCTCCCACAAACCAAAAATGTGCCAGTTAGGTGAATTGGTCATGCTAAATTGCCCATAGTATTAGGTGAAGGGGTTAAATGTAGGGGAATGGGTCTGTGTGGGTTGCGATTCAATGGGTAGGTGTGGACATGTTGGGCCGAAGGGCCTGTTTCCGCACTGTAAGTAATCTAAATCTAAAAAAAAGGTGTAACAATAGCAGCAATTAATTTAATGAAATCAAATTCTGCCTGAATTTAACTTACTTTTTAACTAACACTAAAACTGCACAGGTTTCAGGATATTCTAATAACAACACAACAGTGCAGTACAAATTATGTTTATTTTGAAGGAGTTGTGTTCTTTTCCTAGAGCCAGCTGTATATAGCAGGTTACCTGAGCTGCTTTCAGTGAGCATGTTGTCCATAACTGGGTATTAACATTTTCTGCCACATTCTGCAGGCATCCTGATAAATAACTATCCATGTGTTCACGCCAAATATTACCATGAGTTCTGGGCTTTCTTTGAGAGACAAGATGTTGTCGTGTTATTGAATTTCATTTAAGATCAGGAATTTCAAAAAGATATCCAGTTTAATTTGGAGTGATAGCTTCTGGACTGCTCACATTAAGGGCAGATCTTATATGATGATAAGTTGACTGCATTGTTCAAATGAATGATGCTACAATGCTGCAGCATATTTTGCTTCGCAGTACGAGAGCTCATTGCATAAATGGGAGACACTGAACAAAGATAAGAAAGGGGAACAAGTATTGAAAGGATATCATTTTGTTATATTAATTCCTGAGCACTTATCAGTGTAGCATAAGAGCAGGTCAATTGCTTTCCCTCAGAACAGTGAAAGTGTGTAGTACAGAGATTGAAGAAGAGATCAAAAACAGATTGCTGGACAAGCTCAGCAGGTCTAGCAGCATCTGTAAAGAGAAATCAGAGTTAACATTTCGGGTCTGGTGACCATTCTTCCTTTTTATAGCTTCCGCAGTTCTTTCAGTTTTTATTGAAGGACGAAAGAGGATAAAGAGTATATATACTGTGAAGTTTTGAAGTTTATGAGAATCATTGGGTTGAATCTTAAGCTTTTTTAGCTAACTTGAGATACATCAAGTTTTTTGGAGTGTTTGGTGCAGTGAGAAAAACATTTCCTTCCGATGCTGTTGTATCTTACTGGTGTCTAGTTCCTCATTAAAACAAGTTAGACAACTCTGACCAGAATGGTTTGAATGAATTTATCCAGGTGTCCCACAATACCAATGCAGTCCAAATCAATATGAACATAAGTCAGTAACCAATGCAAAACAGTCTCAAATTTATTAGGAAAATGGTTACAAGAACAATGTCTCTAATCCTATTTGGCTCCTTAAACTTACACTGCTTCCTGGTCTCTTGTAAATTTACACAATCGCTGTCTCTCTGGTTCTGCCTCTGGTCTGCAAAGCTGCTATCTCTCTTCCTCTCTCTCCCTTCCTCTGGATGTCAGCTGCTCTCTGCCTCTGGTCATGCTGGTCTCATCAGATGGCCTCCAGAAGATTCAGGAGAGGTCTGTAGGCAAACCCTGTTTTTACACCTTTTTGAATGGTTTTCTAGAATTTATAATAGTTCTGGCTAATCAGGATGACACACTTAAAAGTGTATCACATTCTTAATAATTTCAATGATATGCTACTATTTGTTTCTTTGTGTAACAGGAGCTTTGTCTGGGCCCTCCTTTGTTGAGTGCATAAGTTGTTGGGGTGTGTATCCAGGATGACTGTTGCCTTTTACATTTTGCTAATGTCATTAGAGCCTGGCTGCTGTGTTTGCACTGTGCCTGGTGTGTGGGTTTTGTGATTTCAGTGTTCTACTTGGCCAATATACCCAGCATTCCTTGCTGTTTGGCCAAGTTAGTAATCTATCTGTGTTTTAGCAGCCAGGATGCTGCTCCATTACCAAACTTGCTGCATTAATTACCCAGTACTCACTCTCCATGACATTTTTCACAGCCAAATTCTACCCCATCTTACCACCCAAAATAACTCATCATCATCAGAAATGTACTGAAACACTGGAATTGCCCAAATTTTGAAGTTAAAAATAACAGTAAAATATCTAGTCACTGTTATTAAAGAGTAAATCAGACAGCAACCTTCAGCAACCATGTATGCACAGTTAACCATTCAAATCAGGAAGTTACTCTCCAACTTCCATAGAAACAAAGAACATAGCAGCAGAAGTATGTCAATGGCCCCTTCAAGCCTGCGCTACCATTCAATATAATCCTGGTTAATCATTGAGCTCAATACCATGAACCCCACCCTATTATCCCTTGATCACTTTTGGCTCAAGGGTTCTATTTAGCTCCTTTTTGAAAAATAATGTTTTGGCCTCAACCACTTCCGGTGGCAAATATTTCCAGAGCTTCACTACTCTGTCGTGAAGAAATTTCTCTTCATCTCAGTCCTAAAAGGTTTACCCCTTATCCTTAAACTGGTTCTGGACTCTCCCCACTATTGGGAGCATCCGTCCTGCATCCAATCTGTCTAGTCCCGTTACTGCTTTATAGGTTTCTATGACATCCCCTACACCCCATTCTTCTAACTGCAGTGAATACAATCCTAGTCAACTCATACTTCAGTCCTGCCATTCCAGGCATCAATTTGGTGATTATTGTTCCCTGGTCTTCCAAACGCTGTGCAAAATCTTGGCAAGAGATCAATCTGAGACTGGTACAATTGAGAATAGAAGCGAGTCAAACAGTCAGGGCAGGCAGGGACATGGTAGGACTAATGTTTTAGCACGTAATGGTAGCTAGCTTCAAAGCTCATCAGAAAAAGGTTGGGTTGTACATTAGTTTAAGCGCTTTTTTTAATGGTCGCATAAGTCTTGAAACTGCCAAACAACAACCCTAGCACTTTAATAGTTACAATTGTAAAGGATTTTTATGAATTCATTTTCAGAATATCATAAACTTTCAGAAACTTCAGCCACAACAGATAGATGATTTAACAGTAAATTTCTGATTTCAAACTTCCACCGATTCAAATAAACTTTGCACTTGCTCTAATTCATGGTCTATATTCATGCTGTCCACCTATTGCTAAGCTGTTACTGCAATAATGGTAAACTGAGGCACATAATAATTCCTTAATCTCACATGGATTTACTCCATAATTTGCTGCAGTTCCTAAATTTTATGGCTTCTCCTGTCAATATGTCACAAAATGCATTTACTTCTTGGCACAGTAAGGCAACAGCTCCTGTGATCTGAGAAGTTTTTCTGTGCATACAACTGGTGGCTTAAGAACATTGCAGCATAAAGAGGCAATATGCCAAGTTGAAACGAGGTCTTTCTCATTAATACAGCACTGAAGTCTACTTAAGTATAGGAATCAGTTTCCAGCTCTGAAATATTCAATTTTTTTTCAATAAGCTCTTTCAATAAAGTTAATTTCCTCACTCATTCAAACACCATACATTTAAATAGTTCTGTTTATGGCCTTTTTTTATGCAGCTCAGCCTCCTGTTTGCACTGTGCACTGTGCCACAAAAAAAATGTGATCTAATCAAAATTTAGTGCTCCCAACCATCGTAGTCTCCCTTCAGAATTAGTACCTTGCACATAATGGCTGCAACAGACTATTTACTATAAATTAGCTCTAAGTAATTGGTGAATATTATTTGTCCATCCAATCAGCAGTATTCTAGATGCTTGACAGAAGAATAGTGTAATCAGATCTTTATTGGTTTAAAGGAAACTAGTTAAGCAGAATCTTATTTATGCTGTAATTGAGATTTGCATCTATGTATGCATATCCTGTGAGAATGACGGGTGTTCTTAATTATATTCTGATTCAATGGAAAATCCCCAATTGTATTTCAACTGAATTGCAAAGCTTGATTTATTATTGACTGCTGCCTTCAAATTGAATGGGGGAGAGGGGCCAGCAAGAGGTCATTGTCCACATTGGAACCAACCTCATAGGAAGGGAAAAGTTCGAGAGTCTGAAGGGAGATTACAGAGAGTTAGACAGGAATTTAAAAAGGAGGTCCTCGAGGGTAGTAATATCTGGATTATTCCCAGTGCTACAAGCTAGTGAGGGTAGGAATAGGAGGATAGAACAGATGAATGCATGGCTGAGGAGCTGGTGTATGGGAGAAGGATTCACATTTTTGGATCTTTGGAATCTCTTTTAGGGTAGAAGTGACCTGTAGAAGAAGGATGGATTGCACCTAAATTGGAAGGAGACTAATATACCGGGGGTGGGGAGCAGGGAGATAGTGAGGAAAGAGATCAATCTGAGACTGGTATAGTTGAGAACAGAAGTGAGTCAAACAGTCAGGGCAGGCAGGGACATGGTAGGACTAATAAATTAAACTGCATTTATTTCAATGCAAGGGGCCTAACAGGGA
>NC_057711.1:47980394-47981907 GCF_004010195.1 Chiloscyllium plagiosum
TCTTCACGACAGAGTAGTGAAGCTCTGGAAATATTTGCCACCGGAAGTGGTTGAGGCCAAAACATTATTTTTCAAACAGGAGCTAAATAGAACCTTTGAGACAAAAGTGATCAAGGGATAATGGGGTGGGGTTCAGGGTATTGAGCTCAATGATCAACCAGGATCATATTGAATGGTAGCGCAGGCTTGAAGGGGCCATTGACATACTTCTGCTGCTATGTTCTTTGTTTCTATGAAACTTGGAGAGTAACTTCCTGATTTGAATGGTTAACTGTGCATACATGGTTACTGAAAGTTGCTGTCTGATTTACTCTTTAATAACAGTGACTAGATATTTTACTGTTATTTTTAACTTCAGAATTTGGGCAATTTCCTTTTACATTGAGCTTCCATTAAATCCTTCAGGACTCCCAAATTTCCCAATTACTATGAATCAGCTACGTATTGCTTGCTCTTCAAAAAAAACTCAATGCACAAGTTCCACTACATGTCTCAGACATTCATTATTACTGGATGTGAAAGAATTATGATAATGAGATAATCCACTTTCAATGTTTCTTACAAGTCAGTCCATTAAAACTAAGAAACAAATGCGTATGGTATTCAGTGATAATTATGATAGTTGCACATCTTCAGGGCAGAAACTAGAGAGTTGAGGAACTAGTGCAGATTCGACCCAATTCCCAGTGGAAGATTAAGCAAATTTACATTAAATTCTATTCTAATGAAACAATTGTGAGAGTAAATAATTTGTCTTTTAAGATTAAAAACTTTGAAGGTGTGTTGTACATTGGGTAACACAAGATGGATTACAGCCAAACCTACAGCTCAGCGAGCAAACCTACACCCTAAACCTCAACCTGAGCTACAAACCTTCACAAACCTTGCAAAGTATATTCCTGTCAGGGTGAAAGGAAAGGCTGGTAGGTATAGGGAATGCTGGATGACTAAATAGGTATAGGGAATGCTGGATGACTAAAGAAATTGAGGGTTTAGTTAAGAAAAAGAAGGAAGCACGTGTGAGGTATAGACAGGATAGATCGAGTGAATCCTCAGAAGAGTATAAAGGAAGTAGGAGTATACATAAGAGGGAAATCAGGTGGGCAAAAAGCGGACATGAGATTGCTTTGACAAATAGAAATAAGGGGAATCCAAAGGGTTTTTACAAATATATTAAGGACAAAAGGGTAACTAGGGAGAGAATAGGGCCCCTCAAAGATCAGTAAGGCGGCCTTTGTGTGGAGCCGCAGAAAGTGGGGGCGATACTAAACGAGTATTTCGCATCAGTATTTATTGTGGAAAAGGATATGGAAGATATAGAAAGTAGCGAAATAGATGGTGACACCTTGCAAAATGTCCAGATTACAGAGGAGGAAGTGCAGGATGTCTTGAAATGCATAAAGGTGGATAAATCCCCAGGACCTGATCAGGTTTTTTTTAGATTAGAGTGGGAAGCTAGACAAGTGATTGCTGGTCCTCTTGCTGAGATATTTGTATCATCGATAGTCACAGG
>NC_057711.1:47982794-48032810 GCF_004010195.1 Chiloscyllium plagiosum
AGTGAAGAAGGTGTTTGGTATGTTTTCGTTTATTGGTCAAAGTATTGAGTACAGGAATTGGGAGGTCGTGTTGCGACTGTACAGGACATTGGTTAAGCCACTGTTGGAATATTGCGTGCAATTCTGGTCTCCTTCCCATCAGAAAGATGTTGTGAAACTTGAAAGGGTTCAGAAAAGACTTATAAGGATGTTGCCAGGGTTGGAGGATTTGAGCTATAGGGAGAGGCTGAACAGGCTGGGGCTATTTTCCCTGGAGCGTTGGAGGCTGAGGTGTGACCTTATAGAGATTTACAAAATTATGAGGGGCATGGCTAGGATAAATAGACAAAGTCTTTTCCCTGGGGTGGGAGAGTCAAGATCTAGAGGGCATAGGTTTAGTGTGAGAGGGGAAAAATATAAGAGAGACCTATGGGGCAACTTTTTGACACAGAGGGTGGTACGGGTATGGAATGAGCTGCCAGAGGAAGTGGTGGAGGCTGGTACAATTGCAACATTTAAGAGACATTTGGATGGGTGTATGAATAGGAAGGATTTGGAGGGATATGGGCCGGGAGATGGCAGGTGGGGCTAGATTGGGTTGGGATATCTGGTCGGCATGCACAGGTTGGATCGAAGGTTCTGTTTCCATGCTGTACATCTCTATGACTCTATTTGTAGAATCATTTACACAAATACTAGATGAAATATTTCTTATCAGTTTCCTTTCCAAGCAATCAAGATAAGTATCATGATTAAGCAATGAGATCTGGAACCGAACAGATTTCTCATTTTATGAAGATAGTGGTCTGTATGTTTTTCTTTTGGCTAAGTCACTTTGCATCGAGATTTTTGGAGAAAGTACTGCCACAACGCCTAGTAGGCTTTCTTACTGTATATTACCAAACTAATTAACTTTTTACCCTGTCTTTTGTGGTCTGTCCGATCCAATTCTGGACCCACCTTACCACATGTCATTCTCAGATAATCACTACTCCAAAACATCCCTAAATTCACCAGCGTCGCTTGCACCTGCGCCATCTTTAAAATCCTATTGTGCACCCAGCCAAACACTGTCAGTCTGGAGGCTGCTATGCCTGGGGGACAGAGGGAAGTACATGCCCTATTTTGTGGGCAGAAACTTTGAGGTACTACTGAGTAGGGCAGAGGCAGGACTTTCTCTTATCCCAGGACTAGGAATGGATTCTATGACACTTGACCACGACACCTAGCTAAAAACAATGAATAGATTCTAAGCCAGGTTGCAAAAATGGAATGAAAGAATTACAATTGCTAACTTCAGTTCTCACTCAGGTATCTATTTGTGGCATTGTATTTTCAACTGCATGTTTTGAAAATATACTTTGGTGTCACAGTAACCACATAGAAATAAGTACTCTATTACAGTTGTACTACACTAAAACATCTTTCTAAATAAGTTAAAGGTTTCAGATCATTTCACGGAATGAGTTATATTTGAAAAGCAGTAGCTGTTGTTGAAAGTGGAATCTTCCAGTCTTGTGGGTTCGGCTGCATGATGTGGAAATTTTGAGAAAAGAGAGCTAATGCATTCAAACGTCTAGGTGATCACCATGAAGGTAGGTCAGTGCCTACAAGGATTTACCAATTCAGCAACAATGGCCAAATGGGATAATTAAGTATCATTTTTTTGTACACACGCTGTCTGACTATTAAGCCAGGTAGTGTTCGGAGGTGGTTTACTGATTTCTTGATGTTGCCCTAACAAAGCAAGTGACACAATTATTTAAAACTTGCAACATATCACAAACATTATCCAGAAATATACAATTTAAAATATTGCGATCACAATAAACAAATGGTCCTCACTGTGCACGGCCGTAATTGTGATGTTGTAAATAATTTCTTCTTACCTTTCCTCCTTTCAAAACAGGCATTATCAAACCACATCCTTGCTGTTCTGATCTTGCAAACTATCTCAGCATAACTCTAATTTTTTTTTTGCCTACAATGTCCTTATAATGTATTGTAACATTTCAAGTTCACCCCCATCTCTGCTGCAACTGCATAATTTATTCTCATCAATCACAGAGTGACAGAAATGGGTGGGGAGCCAAAGGAACAGCCCTGATTTTCCTCTCTTGTCAGGTGGAGTTAACACACTACTTAAAAAAAAATTCACCCCTGAATTCTTGGACACATGTGTAGGGTGGTGGGGTGGCTCAGTAAGATGGCATGATGGCTCAGTGGTTAGCACTGGTGCCTCACAGCACTAGGGGCCTGCGTTCGATTCCTGCCTCAGGCGGTTGTCAGGAGTTTGCACATTCTCCCCATTTCTCCATGGGTTTCCTCCCACAGTCCAAAGATGTGCTGGTTAAGTGAATTGGTCATGCTGAATTGCCCATAGTGCACTCGTCAGAGGGGAATGAGTCTGGGTCGGTTACTCTTTGGAGGATTGGTGTAGACTTGTTAGGCCGAAGGGCTTGTTTCCACTCTGTAGGGAATCTAATATCAATTTATTTATTTGCTTCTGGTGTACAAATGATGTAAATTATAATTTAATTAAAAAGGTTCAGATATAATTTTTCCTATAGAACGATAGAATGATAATGAAATAGCTTCCATTATGGTTGAATAAAATCCCAGAATTGCAGAATTGTTGCAATGTAGAAGAAGACCATTTGACCCATCATATCTACACCAGTTCTCTGTGCATTTTAACATCATGCCAGTAACTCTGCACATTGTTTTTACTTAAATAATTATCCAATTCCTTAGTGAATGCCTTAATTGAACCTGCCTCCACCATTGTTTCATGCAGTACATGCATTCCCTAACAACTTTCTATGTGAAAGGTTTTTTATTTCTCACATCACATTTGCTTCTTTTGCAAAACACTTCAAAACTGTGCTCTCTGGTTCTTCATCCATTTATGAGTCAGACATTTTCTCCCAATCCACTTTGTCTTGATCCCTCTTGATGCTGAAACTTCTACCATATTTACTGTTAGACATCTCCTTTCCAAGGAAAACAATCCCAACGTCTCCAGTCTTTTCTCATAACAAGTGTCTCATTCCTGAAATCATTCTCATAAATGTGTTCTCTACTCATTCAAATACTATCACATCTTTTCTATAATGTGGTGCCCAAAACACAATCCTTGTGAAGATGAAGATGAAGTCCTGTCTTTGCATTGAGAATATCCTGTGCTGTTATTGTATGCACTATGGGGAGACTTGCTAAAGATTAGATTAGATTAGATTACTTACAGTGTGGAAATGGGACAGACTTCAAATAGATCTAGCAACTAGGCACGTATGAGACACTGTGGGCCATCAACAGCAGCAGAAATGTGCTCCAGCACAATCTGCAATCTCATGGCCCAGCATATCCCATATTTAACCATTACTATCAGGCCAGGTAATCAACCCTGGTTCAATGGACAGTGCAGGAGGGCATTCCAGGAGCAGCACGAGGCATACCTAAAGATGAAGCCACTCACTATTCTGACTTGGAAATATGTTACCTTTCCTTCACAATCGCTGGATCAAAGTCCTGAAATTCCCTCCCTGAAGGCATTGTGGGTTTACCTATAGGACATGGACTGCAGTGGTTCAAGAAGGCAACTCACCACTACCTTCTCAAGGGCAACTAGGTTTGGGCAATAAATGCTGGCCAAAAAGTAATGTCCATGTTCCACATGTGAATAAAAAATGTATACACTACTCCAAATAAGATTTAACCAGTGTCTAGTGTAACTTTACCATAACCTCTGTACTCTTGTACACTATGCCACTATTCATGAAGACTAGAATACTGTATGTTTTATTAATAGCTGTTTCAACTCAGTGATCATTTTTAATGACTTATGTGAAATACAACCAGGTCTCTGCCCCGAACACCTTTTATCCTGTCTCCATGTGCTATCTATCCACAACTCCACAAACGTGTCCATCTCCTGTAAATCCTTTAAAATTCTAAATATTCCCAACTGTCGATTATAAAGCACAACTTTACAAGTTTGTATTAAAATAATTTATCTATCTTGTTATTAAAAGTAATTTATGTAATTATCTGTGTGCACGAATACAACATACATGGAGAGTTTATATCAGCTTTTTTATTTGAAGTTGATTTGCTGTTATGCACTTCCAAATAAGAAATAAAGTTTTACATATCAGACAAAGTGCTATATCTAATGAGTTTCAGAGTTTCTCAAACATAATAGGGCTGGCAAGTGTTTCCATATTATCATGTTGTCATGTGAAAAAGCTAACTAAAGAAAGTCAGACAAACCTACTACTGTGGTGGTTGTGATTTTAATTGTTGGGATCAGCATATTTCCTAGTTTGCACAATATTTACTTTAAAGAAACGTATGTACAAAGATTGCATTTTTGCACGTGAAATTTGAATTGCATTGGCATTTTGGATATTTTTCTGTACAATTTTTACCTCACTTTATAGCTAAAGGGCATTTGTTCACACAGTGCCTGATCACAACTTTTAAAAAATCACCAAAGTATTGTACTTCACATACAATATATTATTTTGAAATGAAATCACTGTTATATAGGCAAACCTCAGTAGGTGTTTTGCAGAGTGTACAAAGTAATGACATTAGCACCAGAAGCACACGTGAGGGTGATGTAACATTGATGTTGGAGTGGCATGAATAAGTAGAACCTGAATCGAGCAAAAGTTCTCTTGTTATGTAAAGATAATGGCTAAGAGAGCTAACAAGGTTAAAGGAAGAACTGAAACAGGATGAACTACCTGGCATTAGGTTAAACTCACACAACACCAGGTTATATTCCAGCAGATTTATTTGGAAGCACTAGCTTTCGGAGTGCTGCTTCTTCATCAGGTGATTGTGGAGCATAAGATCATAAGACACAGAATATATAGCAAAAGTTTACAGTGTGATGTAAGTGAAATTATCTATTGAAAAAGACCTGGATTGTTTGTTAAGTCTCTCATCTTTTAGAATGACCATGTTAGTTTCAGTTCTTTCACATGTAAATCCTAAAACCTTTTTTAAAAATTACATTCTCAAGTGAACTTTAACAATAGGTGTCATGTCAGGTCAGATAATGCATTGAGGCTGTGAGGTGCTCTGTGTGAGGATGTCTGTGCCCCAATGTTCCGGCTGATTCTATTTCTTTAAAAAGGGATTTACAGAATGTTACATGGACTCATGCAGTCTTTGAACAAAATAAAACGTAATTCTGCAAGTACAAATTCACCCCACAAACTTATATGTGTGTATGTGCATGTGGGGGTTTGGGGTGGGTTTATGAGTGTCTGTGAGAGTGTGTGTGAGAGTGTGGGTGAGTAGTGCAGTGGGGTCACCTAACATCGATCAAGACACTGGAAATGACAAAGACAAATGGACCCTGCAAATCCTACTCACAAATGGGGGCGAGTGCCAACATGGGAAGAGCTTCCACGTAGAATAGTCAAGCAGCAACCTGACACAGTCATACTCAGGCAAAAGAGAACCATCCCTGGGTATGTCCTGTCCCACCAGGAGGACAGCAACAAAGGTGGGAAACAGTTGGGAGGAAGTTGCCCTGACAGCCCTCAAGTTTGACTCTAGACCTCATCAAATTTCATAAGCAAAGAAATCTCCTGCCAATTACAGCACTCCCTAACTAATGAATCAATACTCCTCCATGCTAAACACCATTTTGAAGGTGCACTGAGGGTGGCAAGGGCACAGAATTGGTGAGGGACTTCAACATACAGCAGCACTGCTGACTGAACTGGGCGAGTCCGAAAGGGCAGCTGCCAAACTGAGTCCCCAATAGGCAGTGCGGGAACCACAAGAGGGAAAAGCATTCTTGACCTCACCCTTAACAATCTGCTTGTCCACCACAGTATTGGTAAAGGTCCTTGTGGAGACAAAGTCCTGTTTTCACATTGAGAATGCAATTCATTGTATTCTATAGCATAACCCTGGGAGTTAGCATTGACTAGAAATGGAACTGACCATATAAACCCTATGGCTAGAAGAGCAGGTCAGAGACTAGGGGTCCTCGAGCAAGTACTTCAATCTCTGACTCTCGAAAGCCTGTCCAGCTTCTACAAGGCACAAGTCAAGAATCTGATGCATATTCCCCATTAGCCTGAATGTGTACATCTCCAATAACATTTGAGAAACTTGACACCATCAGGAAAAAGAGACTCACCTGATTGGCACCCCATCCAGAGACACTCAGTCACTTCCCCACCAATGCTCGGTCACAGCAGTTTGTTCTATATACAGGATGCACTGCAGAAATTCACCAAAGATACTTACGTAGCATCTTCAAAACCACGATCTCTTCTATGTAGAAGGACAAGGACAACAGACACAAGGGAACACTACCACCTGTGTGTTTCCTTCCAAGCCAGACTTGGAAATATAACACCATTCCTTCAATGTCATTGGTTCAGAATCCCGGAATTCCCTCCCTGGCATTGTGGGTGTCAAATACAACACCATATGGCTGCTGTCTCATTAGAGGGACAACGAAAGCAAATGGATTGCTGCAGTTCAAGAAGGCAGCTCATCCCCATCTTCTGCAGGGGACTAGGGATGGTCAATTAAGGCTGGCCCAGTCAGCGAAACCCACATCCCATGAAAGAATTTAAAAATGAATACCATTTTCATGAAAATAATATTTGCATCTATGTTTTGCTGTTTGCATTGAAACAATACTTCATTTTGTCCTGGGTTATTCTATTCTAACTCTGGCATTGGTTGCTTTATATCTCATGGTTAATTTCATACAAATTATGCTTTTCTTGTGCTGACATTTCTAGTTATTCGAGTTTTTTTTTCTTTAGATTCCTGCTGACTGGGAACGTGTCTCTTTGAGACCTGGCAGTCAAGCAAGCAGTATCTTCAAGCAAAGTCCACAGATTGGTGGTATCTACGCCACTACAGGGGGTTATGCTAACACCAACCTGGTGGCTGATGAAGAATCACAGGAATTTGATGACTTAATATTTGCCTTAAAAACTGGTGAGTGATTAATCCATAAAGTAAGGCAAGTTCATTTCTGTTGGTGATCTATCAAATAATGGGTAGGACAAAGAAAGACTGCTGTTACCAAGGGAAACTGAGATAATAGGCCTGTTGTATTAAATATTCTTCTGATAGCCAAACTATCACTAATATGCCTTTAGTAGCAATGAATTTGGCACACTGTTGGCCCTTGCTGTTGTAAAATGTAGCAGCTCTTTGCTTTATGGAGAATGCACACAGTGTTATATCAAACAAGAATATCTGGATTAGTCCCAGTGCTACGAGCAAGTGAGGGCAGGAATAGGAGGATAGACCAGATGAATGCATGGCTGTGGAGCTGGTGTATGGGAGAACGATTCACATTTTTGGATCATTGGCATCTTTTTTGGGGTAGAAGTGACCTGTACAAGAAGGACACCTAAATTGGAAGGGGACTAATATACTAGCAAGAAAATTTGCTACAGCTGCTCTGGAGGATTTAAGCTAGTAAGGTGTGTGTGTGTGCGCGCGCACGGGGTGGGGGAGGAAGGGATATAGTGAGGAAAGAGATCAATCTGAGGCTGGTACAGTTGAGAACAGAAGCGAGTCAGTCAGGGCAGGCAGGGACAAGGCAGGACTAATAAATTAAACTGCATTTATTTCAATGCAATGGGCCTAACAGGGAAGGCAGATGAACTCAGGGCTTGGTTAGGAACATGGGACTGGGATATCATAGCAATTACAGAAACATGGCTCAGGGATGGACAGGACTGGCAGCTTAATGTTCCAGGATACAACTGCTACAGGAAGGATAGAAAAGGAGGCAAGAAAGGAGGGGGAGCGGGGTTTTTGATAAGGGATAGCATTACAGCTGTGCTGAGGGAGGATATTCCTGGAAATACATTTAGATGGAAAGGAATTTGTTAAGTGTGTACAAGAAAATCTTCTGATTCAGTATGTGGATGTACCTACTAGAGAAGGTGCAAAACTTGACCTCCTCTTGGGAAATAAGGCAGGGCAGGTGACTGAGGTGTCAGTGGGGGAGCACTTTGGGGCCAACAACCATAATTCTATTAGATTTAAAATAGTGATGGAAAAGGATAGACCAGATCTAAAAGTTGAAGTTCTAAATTGGAGTAAGGTAAATTTTGACGGTATTAGGCAAGAATTTTCGAAATCTGATTGGGGCAGATGTTCGCAGGTATAGGGATGGCTGGAAAATGGGAAGCCTTCAGAAGCGAGATAACGAGAATCCAGAAAAAGTATATTCCTGTCAGGGTGAAAGGAAAGGCTGGCAGGTATAGGTAAAGAAATTGGGGGTTTGATTAAGAAAAAGAAGGAAGCATATAAAAGGTATAGACAGGATAGATCAAGTGAATCCTTAGAAGAGTAGAAAGGAAGTAGGAGTATACTTAAGAGGGAAATCAGGAGAGTAAAAAGGGGACATGAGATAGCTTTGGCAAATATAGTTAAGGAGAATCCAAATTGTTTTTACAAATACATTAAGGACAAAAGGGTAACTAAGGAGAGAATTGGGCCCCTCAAAGATCAGCAAGGCAGACTTTGTGTGGAACCATAGGAAATGGGAGAGATACTAAACGAGTATTTTGCATCAGTATTTACTGTGGAAAAGCATATAGAATACATAGAATGTAGGGAAATAGATGGTGACATCTTGAAAAATGTCCATATTGCAGAAGAGAAAATGCTGGATGTCTTGAAACGCATAAAAATGAATAAATCCCCAGGACCTGATCAGGTGTACCTGAGAACTCTGTGAGAAGCTAGGGAAGTGATTGCTGGGCCTCTTGCTGAGATATTTGTATCATCGATAGTCACAGGTGAGGTGCTGGAAGGCTGGAGGATGGCTAACGTGGCGTACTGTTTCAGAAAGGTGGTTAGGACAGGCCAAGGAACTATGGACCAGTGAGCCTGACGTTGGTGGTGGGCAAGTTGTTGGAGGGAATCCTGAGGGACAGGAAATACATGTATTTGGAAAGGCAGGGACTGATTAGGGATAGTCAACATGGCTTTGTGTGTAGGAAATCATGTCTTACAAACTTGATTGAGCTTTTTGAGGAAGTAACAAAGAGGATTGATGAGGGCAGAGCAGTAGGTGTGATGTATAGGGACTTCAGTAAGGCATTCGACAAGGTTCCCCATGGGAGACTGGTTAGCAAAGTTAGATCTCACGGAATACAGGGAGAACTAGCCATTTAGATACAGAACTATCTCAAAGGTAGAGGACAGAGGTTGGTGGTAGAGGGAAGTTTTTCAGACTGGAGGCCTGTGACCAGTGGAGTGCCACAAGGATCAGTGCTGGGTCCTCTACTTTTTGTCATTTACATAAATGATTTGGATGCGAGCATAAGAGGTACAGTTAGTAACCAAAATTGGAGGTGTAGTGGACAGTGAAGAGGGTTATCTCAGATTATAACAGGATGGGCCAATGGGCTGAGAAGTAGCAGATGGAATTTAATTCAGATAAATGTGAGGTGCTGCATTTTGGGAAAACAAATCTTAGGAGGGCATTTTACACTTAGTAGTAAGATCCCAGGGAGTGTTGCTGAACAAAGAGACCTTGGAGTGCAGGTTCATAGCTCCTTGAAAGTGGAGTTGCAGGTAGATAGGATAGTGAAGAAGGTGTTTGGTATGTTTTCGTTTATTGGTCAAAGTATTGAGTACAGGAGTTGGGAGGTCATGTTGCGGCTGTACAGGACATTGGTTAGGCCACTGTTGGAATATTGCATGCAGTTTTGGTCTCCTTCCTATCAGAAAGATGTTGTAAAACTTGAAAGGGTTCAGAAAAGATTTACAAGAATATTGCCAGGGTTGGAGGATTTGAGCTATAGGGAGAGGCTGAACAGGCTGGGGTTGTTTACCCTGGAGCGTCGGTGGCTGAGGGGTGACCTTATAGAGATTTACAAAATTATGAGGGGCATGGATAGGATAAATAGACAAAGTCTTTTCCCTGGGGTCATAGAATCCAGAACAAGAGGACATCGGTTTAGGTGAGAGGGGAAAGATATAAAAGAGACGTAAGGGGCAACGTTTTGACACAGAGGGTAGTACGTGTACAGAACGAGTTGCCAGAGGAAGTGGTGGAGGCTGGTACAATTGCAACATTTAAAAGGCATTTGGATGGGTATATGAATAGGAAGGGTTTGGAGGGACAGGGGCGGGGTGCTGGCAGTTGGGACTAGATTGGGTTGGGATATCTGGTCAGCATGGACAGGTTAGACTGAAGAGTCTGTTTTCATGCTGTGCATCTCTATGACTCTGTGACTCTAATTAAGCTCTGCATCTTGACTAAGACGCATGCATGTTCTTTGATGTCAGTGCTATTGCCAAGTAGACATGCAAGTTCATCAAAAATGGTTAGGGAGACCTTGACAACATCTACTTAGGCCACAGTGACTGGTCAGCTTTGCTTGCCAATGAATACTTGCCACACTATGATATGAATGTTTCCAAGGAAGGATCCAACATTATTCTTGGTCATATATTTGTATATTTTAGTGATGCCATCTGCTTTACTGTTCAAGATTCCATGAGAAATGTGCTAGCAGTCATACATAAATAAGTTACAATTGGTGGAGGTTCTATTCTGAAAGAACCTCCATTAAATAAATGTGGTTTGAGACATTACAACCAACCCATCAATTATCTCATTAGTTACTTTTAAGGCCCTAAGATGAAATCCATCAAAAACTGACGAGTTATCAACTCACAGTTGCAACAGTTTACTCAGTACTATTTCCCATGTAATTATAATTGTTTTAAGTTCCTCCTTCCCTTTCATTTCCTGATTTACAACTATTTTCAGGTGCCACATCTATTTTTTTAAGTGAGGACAGACACAAAATAATTTGTAAATTAATCTGCCATCTCTTTATCTTCCATTACTAATATTCCAGCTTTATTTTCCAGAAGACAAACACTTAACTTTGTTAGTTATTTTTAAATATCTGTAGCAACATTTCAATCTGTTTTTATATTTTTGTCTAATTTTCTTTATCGCACTTATTTTTCTCTCCTTATTAACTTTGATGCAGTTGTGTAAAATATCATGTTATGTGCAGTCTTTTGAACTGCCACTTATCTTCACAAAATTATGTGTCTTTTTTTTAATGTTAATACTATCTTTCACTTTTTTAGTTAACTACAAACGGTGCATCCATTCTGCAGAATTTTTCTTATTTGTTGGAATGTATCCAATCTTCGCTTTCTGGAATATCCCCTTAAATGTTTGCTATTGCAACTCTGTTAATCTATGCATTAAGCTAAATTACCATTTTACTTTTGTTAGATCTGCTTTTTTGCTCTCACACTTCTCTCCCATAAACTGTGTGTAAAGTTCAATCTGATTATAGTCAGTACCACCAGGGGTGCTTTCACTCTGAGGTCAGTAATTAATCCTCTCACTGGTCAAAACCAGGTCTACTTTAATATGCCCTGCGGTTGATGCCATAATATTCTGGTCTAAGAAAGTACCCGAAAACATCCAATGACTTTCTCGTTGATACTACTTTTTCCCATCTGAGTTTTCCAGTCTATATTTGGATTGAAATCCCCCATGATAATTGCTGGACCATATTGACAAATTTCCATTGGCGGGCATGACTTTTCTTCAGTTCAGAAGAAGTGCCATACCAGACTCAAAATATTAACTCTATTTATCTCTTCGAAGAAGTTGCCAATCTGCTGAGTATCACCAACATTCTCTATGTTTGTTTCAGGTTTCTAGCATTAACAGTATTTTGCTTTTATTCCATTATTTCTCTCTTTGATACCCTTTACTACCATGTGGTTACAGTTTGGGTAGAGATAAATAATGATAAATGCAGCTTATGAGAGTTGTGTTTGGCCGTCTAATCTATATTATGGTTTCCTGAATTCAGGTCATCCCTCTCTATAGGGCTAATATCATTTTTAATTAATGGAGCCACTCCTCCATTCTTTTTTGTGTGCCTATCCTTCCTAAATGTGACGTACCCTTCAATACCCAGGTCACAGTCTGGGTCATCCAGCAGCTACACCTCGTTAATGACCACTAGATCAGACTTATTAACTCAATTTGTACTGTCAGTTCATCTGTTTTATCTGTTCTAAGAGCAAGTCTAATTTTATCCCCTTCTTATCATTATCTATCATTTCCCACATAACTCCTTCCTCTGCTTCAATTTCCCAACCCCCGACGCACCACAACTTTCCAAATTTTGGCCCTTGCCCCCACTATTTAATTTAAAACCCCTCTACTTCCCTAGTTGTGTGGTTTACAAGAACACTAGTCCCAGTATGGTTTAGGTGCAGACCAACCCAATGGTACAGCTCCTACTTTCTGCATTATTGGTGCTAGTGCCCCACAACTCAGAGCTTACTTCCTCATAAGTTTTTCATTTGCATGTTAATCGCTCTGATTTTGTTTACCCAATGTCAATTTGCATTTGGCAGGTAACTTCCCTAGTTCTACATATGTCATTGGCTCCTACATAGACCAGGACAATTGGATTCTCCCCCTCCCACTGCAAGTTCTTCTCCAACGTAGAGCAGATATTCTGAATCCTGCCATTGGGCAGACAACACAGCCTACTGGACTCATACTCTTTGCTGCAGAGAACAGTGTCAGCCCCTGTCACTATCCTATCCCCTACCACACAACATTCCTTTTGGTTTCCTCCATTTGAATGGCTTTCTGTACCTCAGTATGCTTCCCATGGCCCAGGCTCTCACCCAAACAAGCTGAGAACATCACTTTTATTGGATAATTGTCGAGGCTGACACTCTTGTTCCCTGGGACCCCTTAACTATCTCACTTGCAGTTACAACCTCCTGTCCTTGACCATTGACCGTATCAGAACACATTATCCTAAGAGATGTAAATGCCTCCCAGTACAAAGAATCTTGATAACATTCCCCCTTCCCTGATGAATCACAGGGTCAGTTGTTAAGCCTCAGCCCATAGACTCTGGAACTGAAGCTGTTGAAACTTCAGACACTTACCACAGGTATGTTTGTCCTGAATCACAGTGGTTTCATTAAACTGCTAAAGACTCACCTCTGTCTCATCCCCTTTATGGCCATTCTTAATGAGTTTTTCCATTAATTGTTTAGTTATAATATTAAGTTACTTACGTTGCTTTTTATGTATTATATTAACTTTACCACCAATATGTATACTATGTTAAAACTTGAGAATAGAATATTCAACCAATTAATATCTTAAAATTGCTTGGAAAAAACATCTCCATTTCCTCTTCAGAACCCACCCCTTTCACTCAATTTTGTGTCATCTACAGATCTGGAGAGATTGAATTTAGATCCCTCATCTAAATTATTGTTAAATATATAGTTAATGTATGGCTCTGTATGTCAGAGGTCTACTTTCACTCACCAATTAGATAATTTTTTATGCTTTTAAAAACAGTACCACTGTGTTCAGTGTAAGTGCTGAGTGATCAGTGATTTGAAAATGTGTTGCTGGAAAAGCGCAGCAGGTCAGGCAGCATCCAAGGAGCAGGAGAATTGACGTTTTGGGCATGAGCCCTTCTTCAGTAATTCCAAACGTCTATTCTCCTGCTCCTTGGATGCTGTCTGACCTGCTGCACTTTTCCAGCAACACATTTTCAGCTCTGATCGCCAGCATCTGCAGTCCTCACTTTCTCCCTGATCAGTGATTTGAAAGGTTGTCTGTGGAAATGTCTGTGAGGGAGACTTAACTTGTCAAAGGAGTTCTTTAGGCTGTGGAGCAGGCATTAAAGAGGGTGAAAGCACAATCCAGGTGAACACCACTAAGTACTAAATCATCGCAATGCACATGTTGTTAGCATGGTAGCTTAGTGGTTAGCACTGTTACCTCACAGTGCCAGGGACCTGGGTTCAATTCCAGCCTCAGGCGTGGAGTTTGCACATTCTCTCTGCATCTGTGCAGGTTTCCTCCCACAATCCAAGGGTGTGCAGGTTAGGTGAATCAGCCACACTAAATTGCCCATAGCGTTGAGGGATGTGTAGGTTAGGTGCATTGGTCAGGGGTGAAGGTAGAATAATAGGGTCGGGGAATGGGTCTGGCTGGTTAATCTTCGGATGTCCAGTGTGGACTTGTTGGGGTGAGGGGCCTTCTTCCACACTGTAGGGATTCTATTCTACATGAGCAGGGTCTGAAGTCACAGGACCCAGTACTATCCCTAGCCTGCGTCCTGAGCCCCTGATCCCTGACCTGAGCATAGTAGCTCCATACCCGGCCAATGCAAGTGCTCGTACATAAATCGCAAAACATTAACTTACAGGTACAACAGATAAATCAGGAAGGCAAATGGAATTATGGCTTTCATTGCTAGAGGGATTGAATTTAAGAGCAGGGAGGTTCTGCTGCAATTGTACAAGGTGATAGTGAGGCCTCACCTGGAACATTGTTTGCAGTTCTGGTCTCTTTACCTGAGGAAGGATTAGATTAGATTAGATTAGATTAGATTACAGTGTGGAAACAGGCCCTTCGGCCCAACAAGTCCACACTGCTCAGCCGAAGCGGGCTTTGGAAGCAGTGCAGAGGAGGTTCACCAGATTGATTCTAGAGAAGAGGGGGTTACCCTATGAGAAGAGGTTGACCCACCTGGGGCTGTACTTGCTAGAATTTAGAAGAATGAGAGGGGATCTTATAGAAACATATAAAATTATTAAAGGGATAGATAAGATAGAGGCAGGCAAGTTGTTTCCACTTGTGGGTAAGACTAGGACTAGGGCACATGGTCTCAAGATTAGGGGGAGTAGATTTAGGACAGAGATGAGGAGGAACTGCTTTTCCCAGAAAGCAGTGAATCTATGGAATTCTCTGACCAAGGAATCAGTAGAGGCAGCTTCATTGTGTATATTCAAAACACTGTTGGATAGGTGTTTGCATGGTAGGGGAATTAAGGGAGGAGTTAAGGGTCATGGGGATAAAACCGGTAGGAGCAGCTGAGACAATGGTTCGATCAGCCATATCTTAATGAATAGCGGAGCGGGCTCTATGGGCCAAATTTCTTACTTCTTTGAAACTATGCAAAGTGGATCCCCTGGGCTGAGATTATTGCGGCTTGATGTGCTCCCCCAGTCTAGGGCCCTGAATAGACATCGAGGAAATTATACCTCTCCTTATCAATGTTAAATCTGAACCAGTGCTATACTTCACGTAGATAGAAGTTCTGCCATAACCTGGCCTTCTGTAAATTACAAGTCATTCCAGAGATGAAGTGCACATCTTATGACGAACTTTAGGTACTTTGGGCTTCGACCTGTTGTGGTTTAGAAGAATGATACATAATCTTATTGAAGCATACAAGACGTGAGTGTAACTTGACAGGGAGGATATCTGGAGGATTAATCCTGTTGTGCAGAAGACTAGAACCATGGGGCACAGGATAAGCATAGAGGTCTCCTTTTACTAAGATAAAGGTGATAATTTTTTTTTCTTTCTGAGAATTACTATGTGGAATTCTCTTCCCCAGCAAGTATTGGAGGCTGGGTCATTGAATTTACTTTTTGCAGAGTCAGGCAGAGCCTTCTCAGATAAACCCAACTGCACATACGTTTTTAAAATGGCCAATTTAACCAGGTTTTCTTTAATGAAAGAATAAATGAGTTTGTTGCCTCCTAAAATACACAAAAGAATAATAAAATGTGACACACATACATATAAAATAGAAAAGGAGGTGAGTCCATAAGCTAAGAGTAAAAACAAATGATCAGTCTTTGGCTTGTCCATGTCTAATGGTTGTGCAGTGTTGCAGCTGTCCATGTGGGTGTTTCTGACAGCACTGATGTTGGTAGGTGAGGAGCTTCTTGGCAACTCTGGGTTCTATTTGTATTTCTTTAAAAAAAACTGCATCCTTCATTGTTCAGTATAATCCGTTACTGGGTTATAATCCGTTTTCATGTTACTTATCGAGGACGGTTGGAGGGCTGGCAGCTCAACTGCCTCAAAGGTGCATCTTGAAGACATGCAAGGGTGGAAGATGCCAGAGGCTGAGCATATAGGCCCTACCGATCATTGTTGGGGAGTGAGAGGTGATTGATCACTAAATACAGGACGACACCACTGCTGTGTGTGTGGCTATTGTGGCTGGGAACTAGTGGTGATCACAGGGTTCCTTCATGGCCATGGAGTGGCCAAAATTGAAAATCCTCCTTTCAAAGCCCCCTGGAAGTTATCCTCACATGGCGGTAGGATTCAACAAACTGTGTGTGAAAAGGCCCTTTGTCAGTCACTGAAATCACGGCCTTAAGCTTTGGGATAATGGTCCATCTGCTACAATCCAGCAGCCGTGCTGCTTTGCCACCATTCTGCAGTGTTTTGCCAGCTTTCCCAGTACATCCCCAAAGAGCTAATAAAATCCAGCCCTTTGTGACTGTTCATTCGTCCCAAATCAGAACTCTGTTTGCTTATAGGGTTACTTGAAATTAACAAATCTCTGAAGAAATATTCTGTGTAGACCTACAGCATACAAGAATTTTGTGACAGTATAATCATTATATATTTGGATTCTATTTTAAAAGTAACAAATTGAATAATGTGTATTCAGCATAGGATACAGGACATTAAGGACAATTCAAGTGCAATTCTGAAAATAGATATCATTGCCATAAAACCAAATTAAACATGCACTTTGTGACCTAGCAACGTAGCAACTGCTATGATTCATAAACTGGGTCTGGTCTTAAAATGCATTGCTTCTAATGGGATAGCATCTCAAAGAGTGACTGTCCTTTATTTTAAAACAGTTTTACAGCACACATTATATTAATATAATCAAGTGACTGACAGCAAATAATCAATTTCCATCGTGTTGGATTTTAGGTATCTTACAAGGCGAATGTAAATAGAATATATAAATATTTTGGTCTTATGCAGGAGAAAGTAGGTATTGCCTAACTTTTTACCAGTCTGGATTACTCAGTGTCAAAAAGAATTGTTTTTAAAGCCGTAAATTTCAGTTCTCCGAGCTATCTTCAGCAGCATCTGCAAAGGCAACAGTGTACACTGGAAGTCTCAGAGGAAGTGCTATATTAGATAACACAAAGCTCCACCAGCTGATAGAACAAGAGAATGCCTAATTTGGTTTGCAGAGGTTTAGAAAACAAAACAGTGCAAAGAGCAAGTGTTCAGCTGCACAATGGGCACTGCACTAAATGTATTTAAAGAACCAAGAACCACATTTGCAACTGAGGCCTATTTATTAAATTCTGCCACTACATAATATCTGGAGTTACTGTGGAGTGTTTGTGGAAGTATTGTGGTGAACTCCTGGTTTTACAGAGATTGTTTTGCAGCACTCTTACATGTTGAGCAGAAGATTAGCTGGCCAGTCCACATAAGGTTCCACATGGGCTAACAGTGTCTCGGGGTCTGCAAATCAACAGAGAGATAAAACAATAAATTATTGAGGAAATAAAGAGATCTGTCTCCAGTGACACAAGGTTTGGTAATGACAGGACATAATTTAAGGTGATCACCTAAAGAACGAAAAGCAACAATGAGGAAATGTTTTCTCGCTCAGCAAGTTTTTGTGATCCGAAATATACCACACAAAAGAGCAGAAATGCATTCCATAGCACTGTTCAGAAGAGGGTTAGGTAAATAAATGAGGGGAAATCAATTATAATGCTGTGGGGAAAGAGCAATGAATTGGGACTAATTGGATAATTTTATCAAACAATCAGCATTGTCCTAGTAGGCTGAATGGTCTCTGTCAGTGATAGTTCCTTTGAAAATTCACAAACAAAAATACAACTGGAGTATTTTATGGTAGTAGGATGATATTAAGATGAGGAGCACTTTGAACAGGCTGTTTGTTCCAGAATTTTGAAGTCAACACATTGAAAGAAAAGGAATCCATATACTCCAGCAACAGAAAGGTAAATGCATGCCTTAATTTTTGATTGGAATAAGTGTGGTGAAATTTTTGATGATTTGGAATTTGAACCAGATTGTATCCTCACCAACATTTGCATGGTGTACTTTCTAACAGGAGCTAGTGGGTAGCAATTAGAAGCAGAAATCCGTAGTAATATGTTTGTAACTTTAGCCTAGAGATATTAAGACATTTAAGGTACTATACATACTATCCCATTGTTGGTCAACTTGCCCAATACAACATTCAGCTCAGTACAATGGTTCATTTATTTGACTGAGCCATGCAAAATCTTTTCAGTGCTGACATATTCAAAAGGATAACTTTCAGCAGTTTCAGAGTTACTTCCATAGACTCTGTTGAAAAGAAAAAATGGTCTTGGAGATTGATTATGAATTAATGTTTCTTATTGTCTCAGGTGCCGGCCTTAATGCCAGTGATAATGAATCTTATCATGGAAGCCAAGATGGTGGAAGCATTGCTAATTCACAAATTGTGGAGCTCAGAAGAATACCAATAGCAGATACTCACCTCTAACACCCTTACATGCTTTTTAAATCAAATTTGTCCATATTTTTATACTTTACGAACATACTTCTTTTGCACTAAAATTTTGCATTTAAAATGTAGAGCAGTGTTAAGCATTTCAATTTGTACTACATTTTTGTAATATTCAACTGATTGTGACTTTAGCATTCAATCGAATCTATTTAAAAAGAATTCCTGTAGGTTTTTTAATGTAGTCATAGAGAAGTAAAGTTTAAGTCACTGTAACTAACTTGGATGTACAATTCATATAGAATTTAGAACAAGCTCTAAAATAAGCATGAGCAACAGATTACTTGTATGAGACATTTACATCTTTCTGTAGAAGTGACAAAATAAATTGTTTTTATGTTCTTTTCTGGTAGCAAAAATTAGCCAAGTTTTAAATTCTTTGTATGCTGCCATTCTTACACTCTCAGTACATTAATAATATATTGTGCATTTATGTAGCATCTTCCATTTTAGGAAAAAAAAAGCTCCAAGATACATCACAGAAATGCAATATTATGTGGCTGACTTGTCACTGCCAACTGGATGGTCTCTGAGACCACTGGCAGAACTTTGTGCCACACAGTTTAATGCTTGAATAGCAGTTATTGGCTTCACTTCTCGCAATAATAATGGATGGCAAAGCATAAGAGTACAAGAAAGTGAAATCCAAAGAAAGGCAACATTTTGGGAGAATTTAAGATCTGATTTAATGTTCTTGCACATATTTAATGGACCTAAAACAGGTGCAGTACTAATTTAGTAGTGTGAAGACCTGTGCCAAATTCACATTGCAAATCACATCAACTTCCAGGTTTGCACTACTTTTTGCAATGCACAAGCTTAAACTGTCATTTGCTCATCTTCAGCAATCTAACCAGAGACCCTAACCAGGGATTGCTGGAGGCCACTCAAAAATAAACACCAGATGGTATTTTATTGGCTTGTGAAATCAGATGAACAGGAATGTTTTTGCTGATTCACAAAACATTGCAGCCATTCTTGTTACCAAATGTAGCGCAGATACAAATATGTAAGGGTCCAACAGGCAAGCAACATTGAGCCACCTTGAGGTTTGACAAAACTGACTGTTGCATTCTGAAGAAGCTTAAAAGAAATCAATAAAAAAGAAAAGACAACTTTATGTAGCACATTTCAGATCTTCTGTCTAAGAATGAATTTATTTCCATGCTTGGCCTGTACCTGCATATTCCCTTCCAAGGCAGACATCATCCTGACTTGGAAATGTATTATAATTCCTTCACTTTCTTGGGTTAAAATCCTGGAAAACCCTTCCTAATAGCACCATAAGTGCACCTATGCCACATCGACTGCAGCAGTTCAATAAGACAGCTACCTGTCATCTTCTCAAGGGCAGTAGGGAGTGAATTAATTGCAATCCTTGCTCATACATTTGCATTCCCTGAATGAATGTAATAAAAAAGAGCATTCCAGCACACTACCATTGGGCACTGCTGGGATTATACTCCATTTGGGAAGTGTGGCCTTAATATTCCACAAAATATTCCTATTTCTCAACTGAAGAATTTACACAGCATGCCTACACTATGAACATCATAATTAGAAACGCTATAAGAAGTGCTTCACTAAAGGTATAAAGGAGCCATGCCAGTTATTGATTGGGTCTACAGTCTTAGTCACTGACTCAGTCTGGTCTACCTGTAGCTATGAAAATGGTGACCCACATCAACTTTTAAGCTGTAGCATTAAAAACAAACATGAATCTGCATAATCAAACAGAAAAACCAAAAAAAAACTCAAAGCACTGTGATCGTTGGAATTCAGAAACAATAACAGAAATTGTTGCAAAAACTCAGCAGGTCTGGCAGCATCTCTGGAGATAAAGCAGAATTAACTTTTCGAGTCCAGGGACCCTTCTTCAGAGATGGAGTTCTAAACTTTACTTCTAACCAAGGGTCACTGGACCCAAGATGTTAATTCTGCTTTCTCTCCATAGATGTTACCAGACCTGCTGAGTTTTTCCCAGCAATTTCTGTTTTTGTTCATAATCAAACGCAGTTGTCGGGATGTATATTTGTAAAATCACTAACCACTTCTTATGACACTTAAAAATACATCTGGTTAAGCTGACTTTAAGACAGCAGTACAGTAGGGCTATTAATCTTATGGTCATCATCATCTCTAATGTAACAGCTCAACTTGTAACCAAATGAGGAAAAGAATCCTTAAGAACCAGGATCTCAAACTAAAGACAATGGCCATGGTTTACTGAGTTGCAGTGATCTTGTGTTTTTGCATGCTTCAGATACTTGAACACAATATGATGTGCCATCTCAAATCACTGTTTGAAGTGCCATTAGCATAAAGTCCACAAGATTCTAAAATCAGTTTCAAAAAGACAGTCTTAACAACAGTGTTGTCTCCCAAGCCAACCTGTCTAGCATCAAGGTGATAATCATTCAAAACCAGTTCCATTTGACAGCATATGTATTTTGATGTCTAATACTGGAATCCTGAATCAACTATCCTACTCAAACTCAATCATGCACAACTACAGCAGAAATGCTTTAGAGAGGTCTTCAAACCATCTCTGAATAGATAAAACATCCCCATCAACTGATTGGAGTGATTGGGTTATGAGCAAACAAAATAGAAGAGGCTTTTTTTGGGAAGAAGATACATGACATTTCAGGAGCAGACAGAAGTTGAAAATTAAAAGACAATGCACAAATTTCCAAACACATCATCTGCCTTACCTTTCAAGTACCATCAAGTGTGGCAGCATCTACAGATCACACATTGGACTTCCCAGCCATTTCAGATCTCATTGAACTGGAATAAGAAACAAGTCGCCACAAGCCTGAAGGCCTACCTAATAAAGAGAGGACTATTACAGGATTCCCTAAAGTCCAGGCTGCCTAACCAGTACTGTAAAATGAAAAGAACATAAAGAGGTAGGAGCAGGGGTAGGCCAAATTGACCCCTCAAGACTATCTATACGTTCAATAATACTTTTCCTGGTTTGCCCCATATCTTGATTCCACTGTCACAAATCTGTTTCATAACCTTAACCCCACTACTCACTGGAGAAAAAATATTCCAAACTAACATTAACCTCACAGAGCTCCTTCTCATCTCCATTTACCAGGCAAAGCATTCTGTTTGAGTGTACCCTGTCAGGCCCTCCTAAATCTTACATGTTTTAACACAATCATATATCATTCTTCTAAACTCCAATGTATAGGGTCCATTCCTGTGTACTTTTTCCTCAAAAGAATTGTTCAGCCCAGGAATCTGTATTGGAACTTTTCTGACCTGCTTCTAATACAAGCATGGCTTTCCTGAAATATTATGACTGAAACTATACACAGTACCCAGGCTGTGATTTCACTACTTCTCTGAACTGATGTGGCCAGTCTTCCACAGCTCCTCCCCCACCCCAATAAAGATCACTAGTTTACTCGTCTTACTAATTGATTGATGTACCTACATGTTCGTATCTATGAGTCATAGACATGATACCATGGTACTCTGTGGTCTACCTCCACTTAATGCCTTTCTATTCTTACTGCCAACTTTCAAGCCATAAATTATCACACCTTACACTCCATCTGCCAATTCTTTTTCACCCTCATATAACCCAGCTGTACCTCAATAGAGATTATTTGCAATCTCTTCACAACTTGCTTTCCACATATCATCAGCAAGTTTGATTACAACACAGCCCTTTTTTGTCAAGGTATCAACATAATTTATAACCAGCCAAGGCCCCAGCACTAATCCCTGATGCATTTCACTACTATTACAGCTTGCCATTTTGAAAATAACCCATTTATACCAACAAACAGGGAGTTCTGTTTGCAATTCTGCACCCTGCACAATGAGCTTTCATCTTGTGTAATAACCTTTTACATGGCATCTTATCAAATTCCTTTTGAAAATCCAAATAGACCACATGTATTGATTCACCTTTATCCACCCTACTTACATCTTCAAAGAACAGTAATCAATTTATTAGACATGATTTCCCTTTTGCAACACCATGCTGAGTCTAGTGTAGCATGATATTCTAAATAACCTGCTATTGACTCTTTCAACATGGATTCTAATATTTTCCCACAAAGAGATGCTGAGCTATTTTGGCCTGCAGTTTCCTGCTTTCTATCCACCTTTCTTGAACAGAAGTGTTAAATTTTCAATTTTCCAGAATCTGAGGAATTTTGGAAAATTATAACCAGTGCATTTATCATCTCTGCAGTCACTTCCCTTAAAAAACAGAATGCAGGTGATCAGTCCATCGGACTCAAGAACAACTAATATTTCTAATGCTTTTCTCTGGTGATAGTGATTGTTTTGAATTCCTCCCTTTTGCCTCTTAATTTTCCAACATTCTTGGATTTTTTTTGTGTTTTTCACTTTGAAGACAAATTTTAAAAGTCTTCAAAATATTTCCTCAGTTTCCATTATTAATTCTCCTCCAAGATGCCAACATTCACTTTAATTATTCTTGTCCTTTTATACACTAATAGAAACATTTACTGGCTATTTTTATATTTCTTGCTAAATTTTTCCTATACTCAAATTTTTACTCTTAATCTTTTAATCAAAGTTTGTTAATTGTGAACATCTTTCCATTTTTCTGCAGTTATTCCCCTTTGCATTAGTATAGTATTAGCATTGAAGAAAAATCGATCATAATGTAGTTAAAATAAATCAGTCACAGTTTTTGTTTGTTCAAAAGCAATTTGGTAGCTCTCCTGAAACTTAGAGTTTAAAAAAAAGTTGAGAACAAATTAACAATATATATATTCATCTTAGTTATGTTATAATTTTTTTTAAGTAACAAGCTTCATAGCCTTAATGACTGGATTTAAGGAACCATCTTTAAACAAAACCAGTCAAATAAACAAAACTTGTGGCCACTTAAATCAACACCATAAGGTAGAGTAAACATGAATTATGACTTCTCAATGTAACATAGAACAGTACAGCACAGTACAGGCCCTTTGGCCTTCAGTGTTGTGCCAACCTTTTATCTTACTCTAAGATCAAACTAACCTACAAACCATGTGCCAATCCTAGAGTCACTTATATGTCCCTAATATCTGACTCTACTACCACCAGTGGCAGTGCATTCCACGCACCCACCACTCTCTGTGTAAAGAACCAACCTCTTACATATCCCCAAACTTACTCCTATCATCTTAAAAGTATGACCCTTGTGATAGCCATTTACACCCTGGGGAAAAGTCTGTGGCTCCCCACTTTTATGTTTGCCTCTCATCATCTTGTATACCTTTATCAAGTCACCTCTCATCCTTCTTCACTCTAATGAGAAAAGCCCTAGCTTCCTCAATCTTTCTTCATTAGACATACCTTCCAGTCCAGGCACCATCCTGGTAAATCTCCTCTGCACCCTCTCTAAACTTTCCACATCCTTCCTATAATGAGGTGACCACAACTGAACACAATATTCCAAGTGTGGTCTAACCAGGATTGGAGCTGCAGCATAATCTCGTGGCTCTTAAACTCAATCACCCCTGCTAATGAAAGCCAGCACATCATATGCCTTCTTAACAATCCTATCAACTTGGGTGGAAACTTTGAGGGATCTATGGACCTGGACCCCAAGATCCCAGTGTTCCTCCAAACTTCTGAGAATCCTGCCTTTAACCCTGTAATCTGCATTCAAATTCAACCTTCCAAAATGAATCACTTCGCACTTCCAGGTTGAACTCCATCTGTCACTACCCAGCTTTGCAATATTTCAATGTTCTGTTGCAACAGGCCTCCACACCCTCCACACCTCCACCAACCTTCGTGTCATTGGCAAACTTATTAATTCACCCTTCCACTTCCGCATCCAAGTAATTTATAAAAATCACAAAGAGCAGAGGTCTCTGAACAGATTCCTGTGGAACACCACTGGTCACCAAGCTCCAGCCTGAATATTTTCCATCTACTACCACCCTCTGTCTTCTCTGGGCCAGCCAATTCTATATCCAGACAGCCAAATTTCCATGTATCCCATGCCTCCTTACTTCCTGATTGAGCCTACCATGGGGATGTTATCAAACGCCTGCCTAAAATCCATATACGCCACATCCACTGCTCTACCTTCATCAATGTGTTTTGTCACATCCTCAAAGAATTCATTAAAGTTTGTGAGGCATGACCTGCCCCTCATAAAGCCATGCTGACTATCTCTAATCAAGCTATGCTTTTCCAAATAATCATGAATCCTGTCTGTCAGAATCCTCTCCAATAATTTGCCCACCAAGACGTACAACTGACTGGTTTATAATTCCCAGGGTTATCTCTATTTCCTTTCTTGAACAAAGGAATAACATTTGCCACCTTCCAATCATCTGGTAATACTCTAGTGGACAGGGATGACGTAACGATCATCACCAAAGGCATAGCAATCTCTTCCCTCACTTTCAGTAGTAACCTTGGGTATATCTGTCTGGCCCAGGGGACATATCTAGCCTCATGCTTTTCAAACTTTCCAACACATCCTCCTGGTTAACATTAACATGCTCAAGCATATCAGTCTGTTTCATGCTGTCTTCACAAATGATAATGTCCTTCTCAGTAGTGAATACTGAAGCAAAATATCATTAAGGACCTTCTCTACCTCCTCCAACTCTAGGCACAAGTTCTCTCTACTATCCCCGATCAGCCCTACCCTCACTCTGGGCATCCTTTTGTTCCTCATGTAAGTGTAGAATGCCTTAGGGCTTTCCTTAATCCTATGTGTCAAGGCTTCCTCGTGCAGCTTTTTTTGCTCTCCAAAGTCCATTCTTCAGTTCCATCCTGGCTGCCTTGTAACCCTTTAGAGACCTGCCTGATCCCTGCTTCCTCAACCTTAAGTAAGTTTCTTTCTTCCTCTTGACTAGACACTCCACATTCCTTGTCATCCAAGGTTCCTTCACCATACCATTCCTTCCTTGCCTCAGTGGAACAAACCTATCCAGCACTCGCAGCAAGTCTCACTAAACAGTCTCCACATTTCCGTGTGCATTTCCCTGAGAATATCTGCTCCCAATTTATGCTCCACTGTTCCTGCCTAATAGCATTATAATTCCCCCCTTCCCCAATTAAAAACTTTTCCGTACCATCTGCTCCAATCCCTCTCCATGACTGAAGAAAAGGTCAGGGTGTTATGACCACTATCACTAAAATGCGCTCCCACTGAGAGATCTGATACCTGACCTGGTTCATTGCCAAGCGCCAAATCCAATATGACTGCCCTTCTCATCGGTCCATCTATGTATTGAGTCAGGAATCCTTCCTAGATACATCTGACAAAACCTGCTCCATCCAAACTATTTGCACTAAGAAGATTCCAATCAATATTAGGGAAGTTACCCATGACAACATGTTACCCATGACAACAACCCTGTTGCTCCTGCACCTTTCCAAATTCTGCCTCCCAATCTGCTCTTCCACGTCTCTGGTGCTATTGCTATTGCACAGTCTAGAAAATTCCCAATAAAGAGACTGCTTCTTTTATGTTTCTGACTTCAACCTATAACGACTCAGTAGACAAACCCTCCTCGACGACCTCCTTTTCTGCAGCTGTGATTCTATCCCTGATTAGCAATGCCACTTCCCCACTTCTTTTACCTCCCACCCTATTCCTTTCAAAACATCTAAATCCCAGAACATCCAACAATCATTCCTGCCTCTGTGATATCCAAGTCTCTGTAATGGCTGCAACATCATAGCTCCAAGGACTGATCCATGCTCTAAGTTCTCACTTGTTGTGTTAAAATAGACACACTTCAACCATTCATACTGACTGCAACTTTGCCCTTTCAACAGTCTATCCTTCCTCACAGACTCTCTGCACCATGAATCTGCCTGTTCACCAGCTACCTCTATCCTCTGGTGCATAGGTCTGGTTCCCATCTCCTAGCCAAGTGGAAACTATCTTCTTTGAGGCTAATGGGAAAGGAATGTTGGGCCACGTGCTGACTTCATTACTGAATCAGAAGTCCAAGAACCTCACCAGGTGAACAAAGGTAACTTTTTTATTTGAATAACAGACCAAATATTTGAATCACAGAGAAATACGTTTTTTCTGAGAACAACCATTGCAGTGCATTATATTCTATGTTCTTGATGCAGGTAGCTTGTCCATATTCATGTTATGTTTTTCATATCTATAGAATGCGATGGAACATCGAAATCTACCATTCCTAGTTCCATATTCCTTCCCATTGGTTATTACAACCATCGAGGCCACAAAGACAGAATGATTGTGAGTTCAGGATCTGGAGATTTCAAAGACAATCATGCATTCTTTCTGGAGAGGAAGACAATGTATTTTTCAGGAGGTAGTCATTAGTCACTAGTAGTCACTGTTTCAATAGAACCCTGAAGACTTCCATCGTAGCAGACTGCAAAGGGATTGCCCAAGAAATTGAAGATTCTGCTGCTGAGAACTGCAGCTGAGCCCACTGACAGCATCCAGTTAAAATCAGAGCATTCATTAGGCTTCATTGCAGTCAAGCAAATAGTTACTCAGGAGAAGTATTTTTATCAATTCTTAAGTGATGCACAAAAGAAGGTATGTGAGAAAAAATGTACACAATGAGTAGTTAGGCTGTTAAATGGTCTGCCTGGAAATGTGGTAGATGAAGTTTCAAATGAAGCATTCAAGAGGGCCAAGAATTATTCTTTGGTTGGAACTGGTGCACAGGAATATTGGGAAAAGACAGGAAATTATCACAAAGTAACAGAATTGGTGCAAACATGATGTACTGTAACATTTCTGATTCTGACCTGGTGTCAATTAGTCTGACAGCCAACTTACCTCATTTGCCCTAAACTACACATCCCAAGTTCCTGGCCAAGTTGTGTGATTCCTATGATATAATCCTAGGCTTGGGACACTTTGCTGGTTAAGTTGAGGATGTCCAAGGAACTGCTAACAATTATCCACAACGTTATTGTCACAGACTTGTCCAAGTGCACATATGGCACTCATCTTGACCTTGACGATACAACTTGGGCTATGATAACTTTGGCTCAGAGGTACTCTTTTGAATTCAAATTGTTAAAGTAAATGTGTAGAAACTGCCCAAAGGTAACTTTGAAAGCAATCGAGTCGAGAACACATATATATTTCTGCTGTGGAATCAAACATTTGACAGACCTAAACATTCCCTGAAACTTGAATAAAATGGTGGCCAGAAAACTTCCCCTGTCACACTTCCAGTATCACTGTAGCACCCAAATACTTCAGGGTTCCAAATGCTTGTCTAATTTTAGGCTTATTAACTTTGTCTCCTCTGGTTCATTACTCAAATCTTGCTTAAAGTGATGTTATCTTTGTTGCTCAGTTTGTTTTTAGAAGCTGGCATGGGCAGAAGAACAAACAGGGGACTTATTGAATCATAAAATATTCTGAGAGGGCTGTGAGGATGTTACCTCTTCTGAGGGTGTCTAGAGTATAGGGTGGCATAGTGGCTCAGTGATCAGCACCGCTGCCTCACAGAGCCAGGGACTCGGGTTTGATTCCAGCACCGGGCAACTGTCGGTGTGGAGTTTGCACATTCTCCCTGTGTCTGTGTGGTTTTCCTGAGGTGCTCCAGTTTCCTCTCACAGTCCAAATATGAGTTAGAAATACTACCATTGAGCCCAGTGCTCATGCTGAATATGTTTCAAGCACTGATGAGTTCTGGAGCCACCACTAATAGTGATACTTAACATATTAGATACTTTCCATTCAACCTGACAAGTTATCGCGTCCCTGTAGAGCATTTGTGACTTGAACCCAGACTTCCATCTGCTGTGGTGGTTTGCTCAGATCTCTGGATGATTAGTCCAGCAATACTATACTATTCTATCACCTCCCCACTTACTGCTCATGATGAATAATATTTTTAATCTAACTGTTCAGATATGTTATGACCCACCTCTGGAGCAGGGACTTGAAAGCAGGTCTCTCTGACTCAAATGTAGGGATATTTCCATTGCCCCACGAGAGCCCCCTACTGCTAATGAAGAATTTATATTCAAATCAGACCAGAGATGTTATGTTACTCCTCTGGAGCAGGTGGTACTTGCCCGCAGACTTCCTTGTCCAGAGGTAGGGACACTAACATATTGCTACAAGAGCTCTACTGCTCACAAAGAACTGCAGAAAAGAACATGTCTTTTAATTGTAACCAGCTAGACAGATCAAAAGGTAATCTCTCAGTGAAATTGATGCTGGCAGCCAGATTAGCTTTTCACCAACATTTTTGCAAAACATTCTAAAAGTCTAAATTTGATTAAGACCATAAGTAATAGAAATGGAAATAAAGCCATTCGGCCCATTGAGTTCACTCTGCCATTCAATCATGGCTGATGGGCATTTCCACGGCACTTACCCACACTCTCCCCGTACCTCTTAATTCGTTGCGAGGTTAAGAATTTATCAATTTCTGCTTGAAGACATTTAACATCCCAGCCTCCACCACATTCCATGGCAGTGAATTCCACAGGCCCACCACTCTCTGGCTGAAGAAATGTCTCCGCATTTCCGTTCTAAATTGACCGCCTCTAATTCTCAGGTTGTGCCCACGGGTCCTAGTATCCCCACCTGACAGAAACAATTTTGCAGCGTCGACCCTTTCTAAGCCATGCATTATCTTGTAAGTTTAAATTAGATCTCCTCTCAACCTTCTGAACTCTAATGAGTACAATCCCAGGATCCTCAGCCATTCATCATTGTTTGGCCTACCATTCCAGGGATCATCTGTTTGAAACTCCGTTGGACATGCACCAGTGCCAGTATGTCCTTCCTGAGGTGTGGGGCCCAAAACTGAGCACAGTATTCTAAATGGGGACTAACCAAAGTCTAAAGTAGCACCTCACTGCTTTTACATTCCAACCTTCTTGAAATAAATGACAAGACTACATTTGCTTTCTTAACCACGGAATCAACCTGCAAGTCAATCTTTAGAGAATCCTGTACTAGCAATCCCAGATTCCTTTGTACTTTGACTTTATGAATTTTCTACCGTTTATAAAATAGTTCATGCCTGTGTTCTTTTTTCCAACGTGCAAGCCCTTGCATTTGCTCGCATTGAATTTCATCAGCCATTTCTTGGACCATTCTCCTAAACTATCTAAATCTGACTGATTAAGTCTTAGTGTTCTAAAAATCCAGTTTTAACGAATGAATCAGTTTGTATTATTGATCTTGGGCATCAAAAGCTAGATGATCTGGATGATCTACATCTGTATTGACTGTGACAAACTAATCATGTATAGAGCAGTCCCCTAAATGAAAATTACATTTAGGTAAGAGCAGAAAATTAGAATGTTGCAATGACGAAACCTTGGAGCGTTAAAATTATGTGTCTACATGAGATTGTCAGTCAACATATTAAATTGTTTCCGTTTTTGTAGTGAAGGTTCACCTGTGGTGCTGTTCAAAAATGAATTGCAAAACTTTGGCACAGCAGCTGTTAAAGAATGGCAATAAAATTTGAGATAGAATGATGTCAGGCTTGGAGGAGAATTTTCAGGTTGTAGTGTGCCAATGTATATGGTGTCCATGCTGTATGTGTTGAAAAGTTGTGGGTTTGGAGTCTGCTGACTAAGGAGGTTTGTTGACTTGCTGCAGTGTATCTTGTAGCTGCACCTCTGCAGTATAAAGGGACCTTGATGAGATGGGCCAATGGGCCAAAGCGTGACAAATGGAGTTTAATTTAGGTAAATGTGAGATGTTGTATTTTGGTCAGGCAAACCAAGGCAGGACTTACACAGTTAACAGTAGAGCCCGGAGGAGTGTTGCTGAACAAAGACCTAGGTGGTGCAGTTCCTTGAAGGTGGAATCACAAGTCGACAGAGTGATGACCATTTGAGATGCCAGGTTTCGGCTGTACAGGACATTGGTGAGGCCACTTTTAGAATAATGCACCCTTCTATAGGAAGAATGTTGTTAAACATGAGAGGACGCGGAAAATATTTACAAGGATGTTGCTGGTACTGGAGGATTTAAGCTACACGGAGAGGCTGACCAGGCTGGAACATTTTCCCTGGCGCATCAGAGATTGAGGGATGACCTTGTAAAGATTTGTAAAATCATGACGGGCATGGATAGGGTGAATAGCCAAAGTCTTTTCCTAGGATCGGGGAGTCCAAAACTAAAGGACGTAGGTTTAAGGTGAGAGCAAAAAGGTTTAAAAAGGACCTGAGAGATAAATTTTTCATGGATAGGGTGGTGTGTGTATGGAATGAACTGTTAGAGGAAGTGGTGAAGGCAGGTGTAATTACAACATTTAAAATGCATTTGGATGTGTAAATGAAGAGAAAACGTTTACGGGGATATGTGCCAAATGCTGGCAAATGGGAATAGGTCAGATTGGGATGCATGGCCGACAGGGATGATTTGAACTGAAGGGTCTGTTTCCACAATGTATGACTCTATGACTCTTGTGTGTTTGTTTAAGGTAATAGTAGGGTGCCAACTGAGCTGCACACATTCAGCCAAATGGAGATTCCTGACCTATACCTTGTAAATGGGGCCAGGCGTTGGGGAAATGGGGAATAAGTTATTCGCTGCATGAACAGAGTTTATGCTTAGACAGGGAAAATGCGAAAGGCATGTTCTCAATGACTATGGATTTCAAATACAGGACTCACAGTCTTCAAATAAAGTGTAGCGTAGGAATTTCTTCATCTAGAGAGTGGTGAGCCTCTGCAACTGGAAATGTTGAGGTCAAAATGTTGAAAGCTTTCAAGAAAGATGTAGATGTAGTTCTTAGGACTAAAGGGATCAAAGGATATATGAAAAAAATGGAAGTGGGGTGCTAAATTGGAAGATCCACCATTATCATCTTAAATGATGGACCAGATTCAAAGGATCAAATGGCCTACGTGTGCTCCTATTTTCTGTGTTTCTATGAAAGAGTGATTGAGTCAGAAATTCTCATAACATTGAATTAGTATTTAGATATTCACTTTTATTTCTATAACTTCCAGGACTATGTGCAAAGAGCTGGAAAATGGGATTTGTGTAGTCAGATCTGTTTTCCAGCTTAGTGTTGTTAGACCAAATGGCATCCCTGTGAAGATATAACTAAATGGCTTACTAGGTTATTTCAGAAAGGTTGTGCACATGTTACTTGTCACTTATCACCAGCATTCCCTCCAAGCTGCTTGACTGTGTATATGTGCAGCTTCTCCTACATTCCATGCATGGAAATTGGCATGCAGCCTCTGATCATGGCATTGTATTCCAGTTCTGGACCTTGCTGTGTGCTCAAACTGTGCAGGTCCGTGCAGAAGGAAAACAAAATTCGGGGGAGCACTGCTTACCTCGACAGCCTTGGATGTTGCTCACATCTTATTGCATATGAATAGTTGCAAATGGAACTGAACACTGCATTAATCAGTAGACATCCCCACTTGTTATTACGTTAGAGCGAAGGTAATTGAAGATAGTTGGGCCTACAGCATTGACCTGAGGGACCACTGTAGCAATTTCCTAGGCCCGAGATGATTGCCTTTGAAAATCCACAAATGATTAGATTCCCTATAGTGTGGAAACAAGCCCTTCAGCCCAACAAGTCCACACAGATCCCCCAAAGAGCAACCCACCCAAACCCATTCCCTTACATTCACCCCTGACTAATGCACCTAACACTACAGGCAATTTAGCATGGCTAATTCACCTAACCTGCACATCTTTTGGACTGTGGGAGGAAACCGGAGCACCCGGAGGAAACCCACGCAGACATGGGGAGAATGTGCAAACTCCACACAGACAGTTGCCCAAGGCAGGAATTGAACCCGGGTCCCTGGCGCTGTGAGGCAGCAGTGCTAACCACTGAGCCACCATGCCGCTCCATGCTAGTTATGTCTCCAATCATCGGTGATGTTGTCCCCAATTTCTATTGACTTCAGTTTTGGTAGGTTCCACAATGCCACAGTCAGTTGATTTTTGACTTGGTTGTAAGGGCATTCTCTTAACTCATCTCTGGAACGCAACCTATTTGTTTATAATTAGGACCAAATTTACAATGAGATTTACAGCTAAGAGATTATTGAGGAACTCAAAAGTGCACATTCGTGAGCACTTTATTGCTCTGTAGGTGCCAGTTGCAAACATCATTTGCTGATGTTTGAGAGATTTGTCTTACTCTTTCAGATAGGGCATACCTTGTCAGTTTTCCATGTTTTAGAGTAGATGATAGTGTTGTAGATGTTGCAGTTTAACTTAGGGTGCAGCTATTTATGGACTATGAATCTCAGTTTGCTACTGACAATATGATCAAAGCCCATAATTTTGACTATGTCCAAAAAAATTCATATTTTTCTCGCTATCATGTGGCATGAATTGAATTAGCTGAATACTCTCATCTCTGATGTTGGGGACCACAGGAGGAGACTGATACAGATTATCCACTTGAAGTGCAAGTCTGGTCTTCTTCCTATTGGAAGGATATTGTGAAACTTGAAAGGATTCAGAAGTTGTCAGGTTTGGAGAATTTGAGCTATAGGGAGAGGATGAATTTGCTGAGGCTGTTTTCCCTGGAGCGTCAGAGGCTGAGGGGAGACCTTATAGAGGTTTATAAAATCATGAGGGGCATGGATAGGATAAATAGACCATGTCTCTTCCCTGGGGTGGGGGAGTCCAGAACTAGAGGGCATAGGTTTAGGGTGAGAGGGGAAAGATATAAAAGAGACCTGAGGGGCAATGTTTTCACACAGAGGGTGGTATGTGTATGGAATGAGCTGCCAGAGGCTAGTACAATTGCAACATTTAAAAGGCATCTGAATGTGTATATGAATAGGAAGGGTTGAAAGAGATATGGGCCAGGTACTGGCAAGTGGGACTAGATTGGGTTGGGATATCTGGTCGGCATGGACGAGTTGGACCGAAGGGACTGTTTACGTGCTGTACATCTCTATGATTCTATGTCTCTATGTGAAGCTTAAGTGAATTGGCCATGCTAAATTGCCCATAATGTTCAGGGTGCATTAGTTAGGGAAAATGTGAAGGAATGGGTTGGTGTGGGGTACTCTCCGGAGGGTTGGTGTGGACTTGTTGGACCTAATGGCCTGTTTCCACACTTGTAGGGGATCTAATCTAATCTAATCTAATCTATAGTACAGTTTCAAAATAAGGCATCTGCCATTTAAGACAGAGGCGAAGAGGAGTTTCTTCTCTCAGAAGATCATTAGTTTTTGAAAATTTATCCCCCGGCCATCAGTGGAGGCTGGATCATTGAGTATATTCAAAGCTGAATTGTACATATGTTTTATTGATAAGTTAATAAAGGATTATGTGGGATTGAAGGGAAATAGAGTTAAGTCTACACCAGATTGGCAACAACATTAATTACTGGAAAAGTATGTTCAGGGCACCAAATGGCCCATTCATGTTCCTGTTTCTTAAGTAGATTTCAATTATAATTCAGATAATTCTGAAGACCCATTAGAAATGAAGCATTTCCTCCGATGCACTTTGTTTACTTATTTGCAATCATTGTATTAGAAAGTATCAAACATTTTCTTTGTCCGAGGAGAACTGAAGCTTACGTGTAAGTCACAAAGTTAAGATTCTTTATCAAACCGAACAACACAGATAAATGGATGGAAAAATATACAAATATTAATACTTAAAGGCTGTTGCAAAATCAATGATAATATGATACACTTTTTAGTGCCTGGTCTATTATTTCAGACCACAGATTAGGGCCAATGTTACAAATGTGAGAACAGTGAAAGGGGCTAAACTCTTTAGCAATGTTATTCCAACAACCTGTCAATAATAAAAAATAATGCAATGAACTGCTGGTGCTGGACATCTGAAACAAACAAAAACAGAAATTGTTGGAGAAACTCAGCAGGTCTGGAAGAAACAGAATCTTTGATAGCAGAGGAGCAGGGCTGCATTGGGCTCCTGCATATGGCACTCGTCTGCTTCTGCTTACTTTCCTTTTGATTTTGCTCTTTTTCTCTTTTTTCCATTTCCATTCTTTTTTGTTTTTTTTTACTTGAAGCCTTTTAGAGTGGGATCATCAAACTCGGCGAGAGTGGGCCACACATGGAACGGCAGCAACCTCCCTGCAGTCTGAGGCAACGGCAACAGCAGTAAGGTTAGGACTCCTGCTGGCGATCGGGGTCAGCAGCAGTAATGACGTCAATGCTCCTCTATGTGATTGGAGTCGGCGGAGGCAACGATGGACAATGCTCCTGCCAAACAAGGTCATCAGTAGCAGTGGCTGCAATGCTCCTCCCGGCGATCGATGTGAGACTAACAGGCTGGCTGAACATTCCATACACTTTTTCAAGATGGGTCTCTGACAAGATCTGGCCGTTTTCTTTTTTTAAGGGATGGACATTTTTATTTCTTTTTGGTTCTGTTTCTTTTATTTCCTCTTTTTATTTATTCTGGTTTTGTAACCAAGATAGCACCATGGAATCATCACTTTGTTTAAGTTTCACGGTATTCCTATACTTGAATACATGTGACAGTAAATCTAATTCCAATTCAAGAGTTAATATTTTGAGTCCAGGGAACCTACTTCAGAACCATTCTGAAGAAGGGTCACTGGACTCAAAACATTAACTCTGCTTCTTCCTCCACAGATGTTGCTAGTCCTTCTGAACATGTCATTGATAACAGCCATGTTAGGACAGAACCAAGGAATTTCCTTACCTCTATTTTTCCTGCAGTTCCTGGACAATTGCTTTGACTTTCGCTCTGCAATGTAGCTTATTAATCTGTTATCCATGTCAACTGGAGAAATATGCTCCAAACTTTAACCAAAACAATCTCTACATATGCCTCTATTGTTTCTGCTTTACTGGCAGACAAGGTTTATACAGTGTTGCCTTCTATCTTCTGCTGATATTTGCCTCCAGGACCTGAGGTTATTTATCCAATATGTTGTTTCTAGATGATAGAAAGGTTTTGGACAGTCAGATTACGAGTCAATTGCTGCAGGCCACTCAACATGCATCTGGAGTCACTTTTATGTGGCTAATCCAATTAAATTTCTGGTCATTTGTGACCTAGAGAACATGGCAATGCAGGATTCAACAATAGTATTATCATTGAAAGACAAGAGTTGATGGTCAAGCTTTGACTGGCACAACAATTTTGATTGGCACTTGTGCAGTATGAATGTTAATTCCCATCCTAACTCTAACCCTTACCCTAACCCCTACCCTGACCCTTACCCTAAACCTAACCCCAAACTTTACCCTAACCCTTGCACTAACTCTAACCTTAAGCCTTACCCTGACCCTTACCTTAATTCTAACCTTTACCCTAACTCTAATCCCAGCCCTTACCCTAACCCTAATCACAACCCTTACCCTAATCCTCACGTTAACTCTAACCTAACCCTAACCCTTACCCTGATCCTTGCCCTAAACCTAACCTTTACCCTAACTCTAACCCTACCCTATCCCTAACCCTTACCCTTACCCTAACCTCACACTAACTCCTGTCGAAATCTTGTCTATATGTTCAGCTGTGGACTGCTTCAACATCTGAGAAGTTGTAGAATATTTATGGAATTTTCTCATTCCCAATAATATTTTCTCCAGTCTCTGTTTCTAAGAAACAAACATTTACTTTCTTCTTTTTCATACACTTGTAAACTCGGTTATGGGAATCTTGTGGGTGGTATCATTGCCATTGAGGCAGAAACTCTATATTCAATATTACCCAGGAGTAATGTCCAATATACGTGTGTTCATAATATGCCCAACTAGATTTATCATTGCCTCGAAAATCCTTCCCAAAGATTTCATTGGCAGGCAATAAAAGCAAAGGAGAACCCTTCTCAGCCATGTGAGTGGAAAGAGATTTGGAACCTCTGCCATCGCAATCCATACCTCCAGACTTTAGACAGCTCCATATTTCTACAGTTTCATGACTGATCTGCATCACACCACACTAAAAGCTTTTACTCTCATCTCTTTTCATATTCCTGGTTTGTTTGTTCTCTTTTATTATTTTTGATCAACTTCCAGGTGTCCCTTTGAATATGGTGGTGAGCACTCTGAAATCTTCAGGAAAAAATACCCATTTCTGACCTTATGATCAAGGCAAGGACATTGATAAAATGGATGCTTGGACGTAGGACATGATGCTGGAGAACTTTTGCATTGATGTCCTGATGCTGAAATGATTGAACTCCAACACCACAACCATATTCCTTTGTACTAAGATTTCTACCTGTGGAGAGTTTTATATTTGATTTCTATTGTATTAAGTTTTTCTAATGTTCCTTAATGTCACACTTGGCCAAATGCTGTTTTGATGACAAGGATAATTAATCACAGTTCACACTGGAAGTCAACTCTTTTGTTGATGTTTGGACTAAGACTATAATGAAGTTTGGATCCAAGTGATCCTAACAGAACTCTAACTATGCTTTATTGAGTAAATCACACATACTGTCATGGTTATTGACACCTTTCATCATTTTGATATTGAGAGTTGACAGATAAGGCAGTAGTAGTAAATTAGATACATCCCGTTTTGCATGGAGAAGACAAGGTGTGAAATTTTACTCTTATCAGTTGGACCTCAGGATTTTAGCTTATTAGAACAACCTAACTAGTGCTGCAACTAGTTTTGGAGCATGGTGCTGGAAAAGCACAGCTGGTCAGGCAGCATCCGAGGAGCAGGAAAATCGATGTTTCGGGCAAAAGCCCTTCTGTCAATTTTCCTGCTCCTCGGATGATGCCTGACCTGCTATGCTTTTCCAGCACTACACTCTTAACTCTAATCTCCAGTATCTGCAGTACTCACTTTCCCCTAGTCCTGGAGCAGATGAGTCTTTGGTATTACGGCTGGGATACCGTTGGAGACCTTATCCTTTTCTGTATCTGGTTTAACAAACGTATCTTTCTATTGTATAAATGCAATAAACTAGTTGAGGATTACTATCTTTGATAGTAGAGGCTTTGAGAAGAGGCTGAAATGAATCAAACACTCTGTCCTTCTGGCTGAAAACTATTGAAAGGCTTCAGGTTTATCTTTTGCATGGAAATACTGGGCAGCCAGAACCATTGATGTGAGGATATTTCTGGAGCATTTCTTCCAGTTCATTTTTTAACTAGCGTGCACAAGTTTAAGATGAAAGGGGAAAGATTTAAAAGGGACCTTAGGGGCAAACTTTTCATATAGGTGGAACAAGCTGCCAGAGGAAGTAATGGAGGTGGTACAATTACAACATTGAAAAGACATTTTGACAGGTACATGAATAGGCAAGTTTCAGAGGGAGTTGAAACTTTATTGCTGGAACAGCACAGCAGGTCAGGCAGCATCTAGGGAACAGAAGATTCGACGTTTCGGGCACATGCCCTTCTTCAGGATGTGCCCGAAACGTCGAATCTTCTGTTCCCTAGATGCTGCCTGACCTGCTGTGCTGTTCCAGCAATAAAGTTTCAACTCCCTCTGAAACTTGCCTATTCATGTACCTGTCAAAATGTCTTTTCAATGTTGTAATTGTACCACCTCCATTATTGTTCCAGCAATAAAGTTTCAACTTTGATCTCCAGCGTCTGCAGACCTCACTTTCTCCTCGAAGTTTCAGAGGGATACAGGCCAAAAACAGGAAAATGAGACTAGTTCAGTTTTGGAAACCTGGTCAGACACTTTGGACCGAAAGATCTATTTTCATGCTGAATGACTCCATGAATATGTCTATGTGTATAACTGTGTACTGTCATCCTCACCTGGATGTGACAGAACTGCAAATGTTTTGTTTGGTCCACTGGTTGTTGGATCACGTAGCTCTGCCTATAACATGCTACTTCCTCTAGTTGTCATGTGTGTAATCCTGTGTTACAGCCTCGCCAGGTTGCCACGTCATTTTTGGATATGCCGGATGCTGCTCCTGGCCTGCCAGCCTGCACTGCACAGTTACTCAAAGTTAGTCCCTTGGCTTGATGCTTATGGTACAGTGAGAGATGCACCATGCTATGAGGATGGAGGAATACATGCATCAGATACAGTAGGACAAGACATTACTAGACTTTGCCAGCAGTACAGGCTTCTTAAGGGTCCATGGTCCCACAGACTTAAAGGAATAACCCAGTTAAGCAATGCCAGCTAGTAATATGCTCTTAATGCCAACTGTTCAAGAGTAAAATTACAGTAAAAGAGGTAAATTGGCCAACAGTATGGTATAATTAATTATCCATTAGTTAGACGTGCCCTTGCATACATGGGTTTATAGTTATTTAGTATGGCAATATGCCAAAGGTGAGCAGTTAGTAAAACAAGTTGAGTGTCTGGGATCAGAACAGGTAGGGCAAGCAATAGAATATCACCTCACTCAATGAGATTTAAGGGCTAAGTTTCAACCTTATTATCTGTTCACAGCAGTGGAAGCCAGCAGCACCTTGGGAGCACAGAGGTTTGAATAGCAGATTTGACAGTTGGCTTTTCAACTGCGCCATGGCATTCCCAACAGACTTCAGGATTTCCCGAACTATTAGAGCAGACAGGTATAGTGATGATTCACATCTGCCTTTTGCAAGTTTATTATTTAAAGGGACTTTGCAAGTGTTAGAAAGAAGCAGGAGGAAAACTAAAATAAACTTACACCTTGCTAAGGAATACCAAGTACTGAAATGGAAAATCAGTAAATCTGGCAAATTTAGATTTAGATTAGATTACAGTGTGGAAACAGGCCCTTCGGCCCAACAAGTCCACACCGACCCGCCAAAGCGAAACCCACCCATACCCCTACATTTACCCCTTACCTAACACTACGGGCAATTTAGCATGGCCAATTCACCTGACCCTGCACATCTTTGGACTGTGGGAGGAAACCGGAGCACCCGGAGGAAACCCACACAGACACGGGGAGAACGTGCAAACTCCACACAGTCAGTCGCCTGAGGCGGGAATTGAACCCGGGTCTCTGGCGCTGTGAGGCAGCAGTGCTAACCACTGTGCCACCGTGCCGCCCACCATGAAACATACTGATCTGAATCATCTTGTATACTTCAAAATGAAGGTCTAGTACAATCAATATATTCATTTCCATGTATTATTATTATTTCCTTTCTCAATGAATAAAGCAGTTTAAAAAGAAATAGGATTAATCTTTGGTTTGCCTATGTGGTGTAGATGGTGGAACATTGTGGCTGTTAAGTTTGGTGATTCCAATATGTTGACTTTGGCTGTTAAGTTGGAGATTCTGTCTTCTGCAGATAAGTTAAAAGAAACTATATGGTTCCTGATTCAGCTGTAGCTTTTGACTGGTAATCTGCTTCCAGTAATCAGAGAGTGAGGGAAAGAGAAATACTTTATTTTCTGTTTCTTGGTATCAGTAAATGTACTCAGCTGTAACCTTCAGAGTACACTGTAGCCCAGAATTATGAGGAACGAGATATGCACACCTCCAGCACTAGACTAGCGCGCGCACACACACAGTTCGTTTTTGACCCCTTCACTTCTTTATTCCTGGTAGAGAACAGCACAGATACGTTTTATGGCCAGACTGCATTTATCCACCCCTCTTTGCTTCCACAGCACGTGGATGTAATTCACAGGAGATAGAGTCAAAAATTATTCAGGTTTTTGCTATGAATCCATTCCTTGACATTTTTCTCTGAAGCTCCTTAATGCCCTTCTCGGTGCAACATTCCAGGATCTCTCTTGATACTGAGCGTGATCTACTCAGACATTTTCCAGACAGTCGCTCAATTCCATTCTCAGTGGTTTCTGGCTTGTATGTCATTTTTATAATAAAAAAAACAAAGTAATCTGTTTGACTTAAATATTCAATATATCCATAAGTAATTCGGGACCATGATTTGCTGTCATAGCACAGGACAGGAAATGTGAGTGTATGCCATGCGTAAATGCAAGCTGCCCCCTCTGACCTCTCCTTTCTAGCACAATGCTGTTTAACACATCGTACAGGTGGACCCATTCATCTGCTTTAAGGCATCTCCTCATATTCATACCAAACGGTTATCACTGACATTCATTCTCATCTTTTTGCCATTTTACCAATCCCCTCCTCCCCATCCTTAACAGCAGCTCTTCACAAATAATATCCTTCCATTCTCTCATGACTATAAGAAATAGAATGTGTTAACTATATGTTAGGTACTGGGAAAATCCAGTACCATATTCCAGGGAGAGACAAAGAAGCAGGAATTGGAGGTTGGGTTTTCGCCAGTAATTGTGAGCCTGCCAACAGTGACGGGGGATGCACTGAAGATAAGTAGAGTTTGGCATGCATTGTCACTGTCACTGGAGAGATGTCTTAGTCTATCAACATTTTTCTGTTGATAGACTTAGATATCTCTGAGCCACATGACACCTACTCAGATTTATATAGATTTCATTGAAGTCTCTGACAGGATCCCACATGAGAGATTGGCAAAGAAGGTAAAAGCACATGGGATCCTGGATAACTTGCCAAGTTGGATCCAAAATTGGCTTTGAGGTAGGAGATAGAGGGTGGTGGTAGAAGTTTGTTTCTTTTACTGCAGGCTAGTGTCTGGTGGCATACCACAGGAATCAGTGCTAGGTCCCCTATTCTTCATGATATGTGTAAAAGATATATGGAAGAAAATGTAGTGGAGAGAATAATGCGTAAGTTTGCAGATGACACAAAGGTTGGCTGGTGGTTGACAGTGAGGAAGAAGTGGTTATAAGAAAATATAGATGGATTGGTCAGATGATCAGATCACTGGCAGATGGAATTTAAAGTTGGTAAGTGTGAGGTGATGCACTTTGGAAGAAGGAACATGACAAGGGAGTACTCAATGAATGATCGGATACTAGGGAGATCAAAGGGACAGAGGAATTTTGGGGTCTGATCCACACAACCCTGAAAGCAGCAGGATAAATTAGTAGGGTAGTTCAGAAGGCATATAGTACATTTGCCTTTATCAGTCAAGTACAGATTATAAGAATAGGGTGGTCATGCTGGAGCTATACAGAACTTATGTACTGTGTGCAGTTCTGGTCACTGCATTATAGAAAGGGTGTGATTGTACTGGAGGAGATGTGGAAGAGATTCATGAGGATGTTGCCCTGAGATGGAGCATTGTAGCTATGAAGATAGGCTGGAAAGCTCTGTGAGAATTCTTTAGAGCTGAAAATGTGTTGCTGGAAAAGCGCAGCAGGTCAGGCAGCATCCAGGGAACAGGAGAATCGACGTTTCGGGCATAAGCCCTTCTTCAGGAAGGGCTTATTTCCTGAAAAAGGGCTTATGCCCGAAATGTCGATTCTCCTGTTCCCTGGATGCTGCCTGACCTGCTGTGCTTTTCCAGCAACACATTTTCAGCTCTGATCTCCAGCATCTGCAGTCCTCACTTTCTCCTCAGAGAATTCTTTAGAGCCTGAGAGGGGACCTGATAGAGGTGTATAAGTGTGTGAGGGGCATGGACAGAGTGGATAGGAAGTAGCTGCTTCCCTAAGCTGAAAGGGCAACAACAAGGGCACATCATTTTAAGTTGAAAGGTAGGAGGTTTACAGAACATATGAGGAAAAATGTCACCCAGAGGATAGTGGAATCTGGAATGCATTGCTTAGGAGCACAGAGGCAGGAAATCTCATAACCTTTCAAAGGTGCTTTGATGAGAACTTGAAATGTCATAGCATTTATGGTGAAATGCTAGATATTGGAAAGTGGGACAAGTGTAGATTTAGAGCAGATTTTTGTCGGTGCAGACTCAATGAGCCAAAAGGCCTCTTTTCTACTGTTTGATTCTTTGATTCTATTATATTAATATGATGTCAACAGGCAATGAAAATTGATTGGGTTTCACAATACTGACTGAGAACCCTCCAACCTCATCAACTGCAACTTGTTATTTTTCATCTCTGAGAAATCGTGCAATCATTGCTCAGGAGCTGGTGTTAGGGATGGTTGAGAAATGAAAAGAGGTGATGTACACTGAAGAAGCACCATTACATGAATCACACAGACTCTCCATTGACTCAGATACGTATTCCTCATTCGGTCTCCAAGGCAGGAAGCTCTGTTGTTACATGCACCCTCATACGTCATAGGCTTGATTTAATTAACTGACATAATCCCTGCAACCAACTCATTTCCCCAGCTGCAGATACTTCCCAACAGGAATTATAATCAAAGAGTCATAGAGATGTACAGTACGGAAAAAAAGCCTTTGGTCCCACTCGTTCATGCCAACCAGATATCCTAAATTAATCTAGGCCCATTTGCCAGACTTTGGCCCATATCCCTCTAAACCCTTCCTATTCATAGGCCCATCCAGATGCCTTTTAAATGTTGTAATTGTACCAGCCTCCACCACTTCCTCTGGCAGCTCATTCCATACTCGCACCAATCTCTCATGAAAAAGTTGCCTCTTACGTCCCTTTTAAAACTTTCCTCTCTCACCCTAAACCTATGCCCTCTAGTTCTGGACTCCCTCAACACAGAGAAAAGAGCTTGTCTATTTACCGTATCCATGCCCCTCATAATTTTATAAACCTCTATAAGGTCACCCCTCATCCTCCACACTCCAGGAAAAACAGCCACAGCCTTTTCAACCTCTCCCTATAGCTCAAACCCTCCAACCCTGGCAATGTCCTTGTAAATCTTTTCTGAACCCTTGCTAAAAATGGCCATTTGTTGTGTTAAAGCAGAACTTTCATGCCTCAGAAAGCTGCTGAAAATATGTTGCTGGAAAAGCGCAGCAGGTCAGGCAGCATCCAAGGAACAGGAGAATCGTCGTTTCGGGCATAAACCCTTCTTCAGGATCATTGCTGAAGAAGGGCTTATGCCCGAAACGTCGATTCTCCTGTTCCTTGGATGCTGCCTGACCTGCTGCGCTTTTCCAGCAACACATTTTCAGCTCTGATCTCCAGCATCTGCAGCCCTCACTTTCTCCTCAGAGAGCTGCTACCTATTAATAAGAATCTGACAGCTCTCCAGTACTGCCAGTATAATGGGAGTGGTGGCCAGGCTGGCATAGAGTGAGGCAAAGAGTAGGTGGGTAGTGCTGGATCTGATAGTAGGTGAAACTGGGAGTCTCACCATGGCTAAGTTGGCAGGTCCCAGTAATGGGGACAGAAATGGAGTGGGAACAGAATAGAAATTCCAGTAGGGAAGAGGAATCCAAAGGGATTCAGTCCTGCCCATTACTCACCCACACAGAAAAGGCTGGGTGATTAGTATGGGCCTCTCTCACTGTCAGTGAAATCCTGCGCCTCAATTATCCACTTAGCAGCCTCAAAAGACAAGTGAGTTGCCTGAGGCCCACCCTATCGCTGGTAAAATTGTGATGGGATGGGAAAGGTGCCTGTTGAATTTAATGTGGTCCCTGCTTTCAAATCCAGTGCCAGGTTTGTATTAATTCTAGCCCCACAACTGAGCAGGAGCAGTGGGACAGAAGGATTGAGTCCCCTTTGGAAAGTGCAGGAAATATCAATCTTCACTCAACTGGACATGGATACGGAGCCTCAGGGATCATCCAGAGAACCCAATTCTGGATCAAGAGCAGAAAATATGTACAATTCTGTCAACGTTTCCAGAAGTATTGCGTATGATTAAAGGGAGTCTGACTGTATTACAAGTTCTATTACTCTCAGGCCTTTGCACTGATGTCTACCTCCATGGCCACCTGCATGAAATATTCAGATATAGTAGGCTGTTGAGTGCATGCTGGTGCTGACTAATGACTTGCACAGTCAGAATATCAGCTCACATTGCATCGAGGTAAGTACTGACTTGTGTATTCAATATCATGAATTGCAGCAAAGTGCTCTCCCTCTTGGCTTGTGAATGCTACAGGAGATCCCTGAGATGGAAGGTGGAGAAAAGAGATCTCGGAGTGGGCAGTCTCTTTAAAATGCTGTTGCTCCTCTTATATTTCTTCCCCCTGTAACATTCCGGGGTGTGCCACTCAGAGTACCAGGCTGTGCACTCACAGCATATGCAGATCAACTGGCAGAGGTCTTCTCAGACATCCTCAACCTCTCCCTGCAGCAGGCCACTGTCCCTGCCTGTTTCAAGGGAGCCAACATCATCCCTGTGCCGAAGAAGGCTCATGAGGCATGTCTCAATGATTACCACCCAATGGCCCTAACCTCAGTGGTCATGAAGTGCTTTGAAAGGCTGGTCATGGCATTAATCAACTCCAGCCTCCCCACTACTATGGACCCACTCCAAATGCCATATCACTTGCCTTTCACTCCTCCCTAGAACATCTTGACACCAAGAACAGCTGTTTAAGAATCCTACTCATTGACTATAGTTCAACCTTCAACTCTATTATCCCCTTGAGACTGATTACTAAACTTAGTAATCTCGGACTAAGCCCCACTCTCTGTAGCTGGATCCTCAGTTTCCTGACTCAGAGGCCACAATCAGTGAACATTGGGGACAATATTTCATCCTCACTAACACTCAATACTGGAGCCCCCCCCCCCCCAGGGGTGGGTACTCAGCCACCTACTGTACTTACTGTGTACCCATGACTGCATTGTCAAATTCCAGACTAATTCCATTTTCAAATTCGCTGATGATACCATCGTAGTTGGTTGAATCTCACATGGCGATGAAACAGACTGTAGAGGGGAGGTGGAAGATGTGGAAAAATTGGAACAGCCTAGCTGTGAATGCCGGCAAAACCAAGGAACTCATTATAGACTTTTGGTGGGATATTAATCGTGCCCCCCCCCCTCCACCCCACACACACACACACATTAACAGCACAGAGGTGGAACGAATGGAGAGTGTCAAGCTCCTGGGAGTGGTCATCTTTCTTGGACGCTTCTGGATATGGCAACTGTCCCATTCAAGATCAGAGACGGTTACAGAGAGTGGTGAACTCAGCCTGGTCAATCACAAATACCAACCTCCTATCAACAGAATCCATCTACCAGGTCTGCTGTCAAGGAAAGACCACCAGCATTCTCAAAGATCCATCCCAACCTGGCAATGCTTTTCTACAACATCAACCATCGGGGAGAAGATACAAAAACCTGAACACATGCACCATGGTTTCAAAACAGTTTCTACCCTACTGTTGTTAGGATACTGAGTGGACTCACAAACTCTTAGCATTCGCCTGTGCTATCTATACAATTAAACTCTGTGATCTGCCTGTATTGCTCGCCAGACAAAGCTTATCACTGTGCCTCGGTACACATGACAATGAATTCAATTCAATTCAATTCTATCTCAGATCTGATTCTACAGGCAAGATAGTTCTTGGTGGCACGTTTATTAGCTCCAAACCCATGAGGACAATAGTCTGAGGACAACAACATTTTCTGAGCTGAGATAACACATTTTGTGAGAAAACCTGTAGTTATCTTGAGAATTTGACTTAAAAGGAGTTCTGGCATTTACATATTAATGAACCGAAACTAGCAAAACCATTCTAAAAGATGAAAGACTCAATCTAAGTTTGTTTAATATATTTCAGCTGCATGACACTGTAACTATTTGCTATAAATTCTGTGTCTTACGGTCCTGCTCCACAAGCACCTGATGAGGGAGCAGTGCTCTGAAAGCTCGTGCTTCCAAATAAACGTGTTGGACTATAACCTGGTGATGTGTGATTTTTAACTTTGTCACCCCAGTCCAACACCGGCTCATCAAAATCATGACTATCAAAGGGAAGTATCATACTATAAATCTAGAAACGGAGTCGTAGAGTCATAGAGATATAAAACACGGAAACAGACCCTTCAGTCCAACTTGTCCATGCTGACCAGATATCCTAACCTAATCTAGTCCCATTTGCCAGCACTTGGCCCATATCCCTCTAAACCCTTCCTATCCAGATGCCTTTTAAATGCTGTAATTGTAGCAGCCTCCACCACTTCCTCTGGCAGCTCATTCCATACACACACCACCCTCTGTGTGAAAAGGTTGCCCCTTAGGTCCCTTTTATATCTTGCCCCTCTCACAATAAACCTATGCCCTCTAGTTCTGGACTCCCCCATCCCAGGGAAAAGACCAAATCTATTTATCCTAGCCATGCCCCTCATGATTTTATAAACCTCTGTAAGTACCCCTCAGCATCTGACGCTCCAGGGAAAACAGCCCCAACCTATTCAGCCTCTCCCTATAACTCAAATGCTCCAACCCTGGCAACATCCTTATAAATGTTTTCTAAACCCTTTCAAGTTTCACAACATCCTTCTAATAGGAGGCAGACCAGAATTGCATGCAATATTTCAAAAGTAGCCTAACAAAATCCTGTACAGCTGGAACATGACCTCCCAAATCCTATACAATGCACTGGCCAATAAAGGAAAGCATACAAAACGCCTTATTCACTATCCTATCTACCTAAAAGAGTATCTTATAGCTGCTCACTTAGCTGTTTACCACTGCTCTTATGCTGCTATGTCATTTTTATCTTCAATGTTTACAGCTATAAACTTTATTTTGAATCTCCATTGTCCTGTTAATCACATTGTAGCCTGCTGCCTGCCAAATAGTCTTCACTCTTGTGATATGACAAGAATAAAAGTTGAGCAATGGGTGTCAGCAAGGGAGAAGATTGCTGCCTGTACATGCAAGTGCTTGGCGCTGGGGGCTGGGATGAGGCATAACACGTTCAGTATTGATATGCCAGACTACTGCCACTGCATCAGATTGGCTGAGGCCTGCCTGCAAGGTATCTCTAGCAATTGAGTGCGTGCAGGTTCCCTTATCACACCAGCTTCCTTCTCTTTTGTTGCTTCTCCTACAACAAAGGTATCACCTTTGTCCTCCTGCAGTTCTAGTCCTCTCTCCATGATATGTTGATCAAAGCTCAGTACAGCTTTCCTGTTGCATACTACATCTCTGTCCTGGTTAATGAATTTCATCTTCTGCTTCCTGATGCTATACTTCTTGATCACTCATTTCCTCGTGTGATTTTAGTTTTATCTTTTCCATGGGTCAATGGTAGGGGTCCTCACAATGGTTCATGAACTGTATCCTTAAAGGATTGTCATCTCTTAGGGTTGGCCGCTAATTCTGCTTGCAAGCTCCTGATCCAATAATTACCTCAGATAGCTGCTGTCAAACAACAGTTTCCCCAAGCAACATACACCATGCCAGACTCTAACCCAACAGCTCCCTGGACCAGACAGCTCCTTACCCGCCTGACAACTGACACCTCTTCCCCCTCCTCTGGACAACCTTCACCAAACCCTTTCCATACCCAACTATCCACCATAGAAGCCAACGGAGCCACAGCTCACCAGATCTGACTCCCCTACGCACCCAATTTCTTCCATCCACCCTAAACACTGCATCACTTACCTGTCCCCATGCCACTTTGCACGCTTCCAGCTGGCACCCTACCTCTCTGCCGCTCCATGCCACTACCCAGCTGGTTCCCTATCTCCCAGCATGCTAATATTACCGAGTGTACTTAATATCTGACTGCAAATGTCAAAGCAGCTGACTGAAGCTTTGAGTTTCAGAATACAGCAAGGCAAAAGTGAGGACTGCAGATGCTGGAAACCAGAGTTTAGATCAGAATGTTGCTGGAAAAGCACAGTAGGTCAGGCAGCATCCGAGGAGCAGGAAAATCGACGTTTCGGGCAAAAATCCCTTCATCAGGAATGGAGGCAGGGAGCCTCCGGGGTGGAGAGATAAATAGGAGGGGGGTGGGGCTGGGGAGAAGGTAGCTGAGAGTACAATAGGTGGATGAAGGTGATAGGTTGGAGAGGAGGGTGGATGAAGGGCTTTTGCAGGAAACATCGATTTTCCTGCTCCTCGAATGCTGCCTGACCTGCTGTGCTTTTGCAGCACCACTCTAATCTAAACTTCAGAATACAGCAGCCGACTGCAGGGAGCTGTCAGAATGGAAATATGGCTCCACCTTTCTGAAAGAGTCCTGACCGGAGTTTTCATGAAAAGAAAGGGTGGAGTGGCAGTCGTGTGAGGTTGGCACCCCTTGGAAAATCTGGCTCATGAATTCTAGGTATATTAGCTCTTACTAACCAGAGATCAGTAAGACATATGTGTCTCCAACAGGAGAAGGTGCCAGAGACCAACCGCTACTTGTTCCAACTACCCCAAACAGCCCACATCATACATCTGTGTCCTATGATCCTTCCCCATGAGCTACCTAATGAAGGAGCTGCACACGGAAAGCCAGTGCTTCCAATTAAACCTGTTGGACTATAACCTGGTGTTGTGTGATTTTTAACTTTGTCTACCCCAGTCCTACACCGGCACCTCCACAACATTATATATCAGCGTGGGTGGAGCTTCACTTTAGCTTATAGATTAACTCTTCCACATCCATTACTTTAGAACACTGACCTCCATGGGATCATTTAATGAGGTGAGCAACTTTATTTTCTTGTCTGCCTCCCACATTTGTGTTGCCCTCAGGGGAGTCAGCAGGGTCAGGATCAGCAAACAAACCACTGCCATCATTTTTCCACCATCTTTTCCACTGTTCTATCCCTTCCTGACTCAGGATGGGAAAATCTGGCCTCTTCAACTGACTAAAGAAGCAGTGGACATCTCTCAGTATTTTCTTGCCGGTCAGTTGCTCAGTCCAAGCAGTTGTCATTCCAACCTGTCGCTTTATTCAACCTACTGAGTTCCTGGAAGGAGAAAGTGAGGACTGCAGATGCTGGAGATCAGAGTCAAGAGTGTGGTGCTGGAAAAGCAGCAGGTCAGGCAGCATCCGAGGAGTAGGAGAATCGACATTTCGGTTTGATTCCTGATGAAGGGCTTATGCTCGAAACATTGATTTTCTTGCTGTCTGGAAGCTGCTTGACCTGCTATGCTTTTCCAGCAGCACAGTCTCAACACTGAGTTCCTGGAAGCCCAGGAAACCCGTGCATTGACTGGATTAACATCGCACTCAATTCTTTTTCTAATATAGGTCATTAATAGACCCACCTATCCCAAAGGGCTTTTTCACATGTTAATCAAAAACATTCCAGTTACTGTCTTTAAAAAAATTATAGACAGGATGAGGCAATTGCTGGCTGAGAAAGCATTTATTGCCTATCCCTAACTGTCATTCAGAAGGTAGTAGTAATCCACCTTCTTGAACAGCTGAAGAGCATAGTGGAGCGATAGGGACAGTGCTGTTAGAGATGGAGTTCCAAAATTTCGACCCAGCAACAGAATATGAAAGTTCATGAGATCCTGCTGGCTTCCCACTGCATAGCTATTTGACCCTTGCAACCTGTTACACGTACAGCTATCCTCCCACCAAGTTGAAACTCACAGTATCATAGAAAGTTTATCACATAGAAGGAGGCTATTTGTCCCTTTGTGCCCATGCTGGTTTTCGAAGAGCAATTCAAAAAGTCTCTCTCCCTTGTGAACTCTTATTTCAGCCATCAACTGTGACCTGGATTTATCTCTAATGTTTTCTCCTTTACCTTGGTGATGAGGTAAAAACGAGGTAAAAACAATGACTGCAGATGCTGGAAACCAGATTCTGGATCCGTGGTGCTGGAAGAGCACAGCGGTTCAGGCAGCATCCGACAAGCAGCAAAATCGACGTTTCGGGCAAAAGCCCTTCATCAGGAATAAAGGCAGAGAGCCTGAAGCGTGGAGAGATAAGCTAGAGGTGGGTGGGGATGGGGAGAAAGTAGCATAGAGTACAATAGGTGAGTGGGGGAGGAGATGAAGGTGATAGGTCAGGGAGGAGAGGGTGGAGTGGATAGGTGGAAAAGGAGCTAGGCAGGTCGGACAAGTCCGGACAGGTCAAGGGGACAGTG
>NC_057711.1:48035068-48041846 GCF_004010195.1 Chiloscyllium plagiosum
TTTTCTACCTATCCACTCCACCCTCTCCTCCCTGACCTATCACCTTCATCTCCTCCCCACTCACCTATTGTACTCTATGCTACTTTCTCCCCACCCCCACCCTCCTCTAGCTTATCTCTCCACGCTTCAGGCTCTCTGCCTTTATTCCTGATGAAGGGCTTTTGCCCGAAACGTCGATTTTGCTGCTCGTCGGATGCTGCCTGAATTTCTGTGCTCTTCTAGCACCACTGATCCAGTATCTTGGTGATGAGCCTAGTGGTAAACCCAGTAATGAGAAAAACTAAGATGTGCAGATTCAACTGAAATTCCGGACCTTCCTAATCAGTATGGTGCAACTACTAAGCAGTTCAACCTTCTGAGTCACCAGGGAACTCCCAGGCATTCTGACATGGAGACCCGGCACAGTGACTGGAAATCATGTGTCAGGAATGTTTGTGAGTAGGTGTGCTGCATCACCGTTGCCCCAGTTAGTAACTGTCAGCTCTGTTCGGAGCAGACAGCGTGAGGCGTGGTAGATTTCCCTGAAGAGAGAGGGAACTATGTGCTTTCACAATCATACAACAATGAAGTTATATTATAGCTCATACAATCAGCTATCTTATATGCCCACCCTCACAGCCGAAACATAAATAATCCCAAAAAGTAAACGAAATAGTATTGAGTTTTAAGAAAGGATTACAACACCCGCACTGACTCTTTGTGTTTGCTAATTTTCTTGAGGGAGTTTTGCTGACTTAATAATGATTCATATCCGTGTTTGTGTAACAAGGCCTTAGAGTCACTTCCTGTACATATTCAGAGTTTATGTATATTCAACAGGCACAGTCACCTAACTGGGTTCACTTAATCTGCTGGATGAGTTTTTGATCTCCCTGGATCTCAGAAAGATTGTAAAAATAAATAGATTTAATGTTCAGGTGTGAACCATCACCACAATTCCTGCTTTTCAATGCTCAGCAGTAGAGTTCTACATATTATTTAATCTGCAAACTTCTCCTAATGTGGCTAATACCACAAATTACATTCATCATACACCACACTTAGGAACTAATAGAAAGTCTAAGCTTCCGGTGCCTAAATGTCTATTGTTTGTGTATATGTATCACATATGTGGTTACAATTCAACAAGTCTCCTCTTTCAAAGTAAAATATAGCATCGATTATTCGTATTTATACAAATAAGATCGTATGGTTTAAAAACATGAGAAATCATAGAAAAAAGACCATAATTCATTAAGTCCAATATTCCACACACTATGTATAATCCACTACTGGTCCAATGATTTTATCTAATGAGAAAAGGAACTGCAAATAGTCTCCTCATTCTTCAAATTAAGAAAAGTTACAACGTTACATCATACATTTTGAAATCCATTTTGTGTTGCTTTTCTTGAAATAAAATACCCAAGCAATTCAAGAGCAATCAAGTTTAACAGGGTATTTAATGATGTCTTCCTATATTTATCCCACTAACCCTCAATCATGCAAGTAAAAACCTACACATTTCACTTACCTTAAATCTTTAATCAATGCCCCACTTTAGCCAGAACCTCCAGGGAAAGTCTATGCTTGCTGGTTTGACCTACTTTATTATAGAAACAGATTTTAAATTCACATCTGAAAGAAAGAATGACTCGCATTTATTTAGTGCCTTTCATAACCTCAGGTCATTGCAAAGAGCTTTAGAGCAATTTGATGTATTGTCAAAGAAAAGAGTAGATTCAGCAATAAACTATTCATTGTAGAAATTCATAAAATACAATTCAAGAAACCACAGTCCAAATTAAGAATTGGAAAGTCATGGCTGTTCTTTGTTAAATACTGCTTCCTGGTGTGAGCATCTGATCACAGTTCAGCCCTGATTATATCATAATAATGGATCAGACTTTCAAAAATTCCCCAAAGATCCTCAGATAGCAACTTGCAAACCCATGACCACTTCCACTTTGAAGGACAAGGGCAGCAGATAAATTGGAACACCACCACTTTCAAGTTCCCTTCCAAGCCACTCACCATCCTGATTGGAAATATATCACCATTCCTTCACTGTCACTGGGTTGAAATCCTGGAATTCCCTCTCTAATGGCAATGTGAATCAAACCTCAGCAGGCAGACAGCAACAGTTCACTATCTTCTCAAAGGCAACTAGGGACAGGCAATAAATGCTGACCAGCCAGCAACCCCCATATCCCACAAATGAATACTTTTTTTAAAAAAAACTGACAATGCAACATGCACTCCTCACTATTATTAATGTAAAACTGCTTCAGCAAATTTAGGTGAGGGACAAACTGAAATATCTAGCACTAAAAGTTAACTATCAGAAGTGTGAAGTTTTGTTTGGTCATTCTTTCATTGTTATTAAATTTCAAATATTTACATTTTTCTTTAAGTTTTCTTTCTGTTTTTCTCATTGTCTTCATCTAATCTGGCCCTGTACTATCTCTTTTCGTGTGTCTGGCTTGATATCTAACTCACATTTCTTCTGCAACTCTGATGATTTTTATTTCAAAATCTTTGGGGCACATGGGTAGAGAGACTTAGGAATGTAAGTACTGAGATCAGTGAAGATGGTGTCGTAGATTGGGGTGAAAAAAAGAAAGAACTGAGCATGCTGGAAATCTGAAACAAAAACAGAAACAGAAATTGCTGGAAAATCTCAGCAGGTCTGGCAGGCTTTATAAATAGAAGATTATAAAAATAGGGAGTTAAAAATCACATAACACCAGGTTATAGTTCAACAAGTTTATTTGGAAGCACTAGCTTTCGGAGTGCTGCTCCTTCATCAGGTAGTTGTGGAGTACAAGATCATAATCACAGAATGTGTAGCCAAAGGAGTACAGTGTCACAGAGATGTGATACATTAAGCAATTTTAGGTTAAATCTTCATCTTTTAAAATTGGATATGCTGGTTTCTGTTCTTTGATATGTAAATCACAGAACTTCTTTTAAATTACATTTTCAAGATAGTTCAGCTTTTTTAACAATAGGTGTGATCTGCCTGTTTCTCAATGTTTAGTCAGACTGACGAGCCCTCTGCATAGTTTTACAGAGTTTTACATGGATTTGTGCAGTTTTGAGCAAAATAAAATCCAATTCTGAAAAAAACAAATTCACCCCATAAACTTGTATGTGTGCACATGTGGGTGTGAGTGCACATGATAGAGTATGCGTTTATATGTGTGTGTGTAAGCTTTGTTAAGTGTTTGTGTGAGTGTGATGGGGTATGTGTCTGTGAGAGGGTGCATGTGTCAGTGTGAGTCAGGGTGTGTATAAGAGAAAGAGCTTGTGTATGAGAGACGGTCTTCATGGGTTTGTGAGTATATAGGAGTGTGAGCGTGTGTGTGTATTGTGCAGTGATGTCACCTGTAATGCGACATGAATGGCCCTGGTTGAGGCCATTCCCATGGTTACCGAACTTTGCTATCAGAAGCTGTTCATTCTGACTAAACATTGAGGCACAGACAGACTTCACACCTTTTGTTAGAAAAGCTGAATTATCTTGAGAATGTAATTTAAAAGAAATTCTGGGATTTACATATCAAAGAACAGAAACTAGCATATCCAATTTTGAAAGATGAAAGATTTAATCTAAAATTGTTTAATGTATTCCATCTCCATGACACCTTTGGCTATAAATTCTGTGATTGAGATCTTACACTCCACAACTACCTGATGAAGGAGCAGCACTCTGAAAGCTAGTGCTTCCAAATAAATCTGTTGGACTATAACCTGGTGTTGTGTGAATTTTAGCTTTGTCCACCCGAGTCCAACACTGGCACCTTCCAGCTGAAAATAAGGAGGGTATTGTGAACATTTACAAAACACCGTTTTGGCATCAAGTGAAATATTGAGTCCTGTTTGGGCACCACAGTTTAGGAAGGATGTTAAAAAGAGAGAAAGTTGTAAAAAGGATGTATGCAAATGGTTCTAGATATGAATGACTTTCGCTTCATTGATAGATCAGTGAAGCTATGGTTCTTCTTCTAGAGGAGAAGATAGAGAGTAGATTGGATACACCATCTGCAATGTCATTGAGACTGATGAGTTAAAAGTGCATTATCATGTCATATTTCAGCTTCTTTCTTTAGCCCCTGTCCCTATTTCTTTCCCACGATGCTGCAGGAATGTCCTCTTTATCTGTGAAGTGAGGTCAGATTCAGTTTGTCAGTTTAATCTCTGAGCTCCCATTTTTTTAACATTACATAAACAGGAAAATATAACAACTCATGTTGGACATTTGCTTCATATTGCTTAAGAGCTTTGCCTAACAATAATCTATTGCTATCAGTTTTGAATTTTTCAATTCATGTCGTCTCAATAGCTTTTAGAAAGTGATCGTTTCAGATTTACACTGCCCTTTGTGTAATAAGTAAATAGCTCACATAAATCAATGGTTTCTATGAAATACATGAAGAAAGGGGAAAGCTTGTCCATGGGTCTTTGCCATGTCACTGCTCTGAGAGTCTGAAAACAAAGTCCTGTTTCGATATAAAGGTCCTCTTCCATACAATGGGCTCCATCGCGAATTGTGAGGTTTCCCTGACGCCAGATGTGAAAGGAATGATTTATGCATCTGATGTACAATGTCAGTGAAAGAAGGCATTGACAATATTTCTATGTATTCAATGTGTTCAACAGATTCCATTTCATTACAATAATTAGAAAACTCAGTATCTACAAAGTGAATACAATATCAGGATTGCTCTTCAGAAGGATGTATGATGCTAATTTGTACCAGCGACTGATACACCAGGAATACACATTATCACAACAATGCTCGACAGTCATGAGAGCTTATGTGGAATCTCCAGCAACTTGCTCTATGGAATGTGAATTTTCTGAACACCCAACAAAAATAAAAGCAATAATAATGGCATCATATTTAAGAAACAAGTTTGCAGTACAACTGCCTGGATTAATATGTGACTAATATGAAAATAACATATATAAACTAAGTAATCAGGATAGAAATATACAAAACTAAAACAAAGAACTGTAGATGCTGAAGATCTGGTTTTGATTATTTATCTTCAGCATAGATATCACTTTTTCTTAGTTGCTAACAGTTCAGAGGAAGATTTACTGGGTTTGAAACATTAACTCTGCTTTCTTCCTACAGATGCCGTCAGACTTGTTGAGCTTCTAGTTAAAAGTATACAAACAAGTAATAAAAAATAGGCAAGCAAATTTAGCAGCTGACAGGGAACTGGAGGACTGGATATTAAAAGAAGTGTAAAGTTAAACCCAAGTTATAATTACAAACTATTTGCACATTTCTATGATAACAGGGGTTCCCGATCTAAAAATGATCAACTTATGAATGCAATCCCACATAATGCTGCAATTTTAAAGACCCAACAAATGAACATTTGGTGTACATATGAATGGCTGCTTTATGTTGTCCTGCATTGTGTTTTGTGTTATGTATAAATTATTTTGCAAACAACTCAGAAATGGAACCTGTTTGCAATCTGTCATAAATGTTTAAATGTCATAATTTATAATCTTTAGTAACAATTTTTATAAATATAATGAAAACTCTTTACTCTTGCTTTGGCCCCAGTCTGTCGGTCAGACAAGCTGATGTCCTGATTTACCGATTTGCAGGCTAAATCTGGGGGCAGACGTGTAAAGTGGCAGCTGACTCTGCCCTCACCAAGGAGAATGTCTGTCAAATCACAAGCCAATTAACTTGGTGAGAGCTTCTTGGCCTAACACATGGAGAGAGGCGAATAGAATTGACCCTTCTATTTTCTCACCTGCCAGGATGGCAGGTAATTGAGGCATTGGCATGTTGAGGCCATGAAATGTCTATTAATTCATCACTTAAGAGTTTTACTTGCTGGTGATTGGTTCCCTACTGAACATCCACAGCATTTAACAAGGAAGTGGCAAGAAGAGAATGAACATCTGTCCAGAGCTAACTTGCCCAATTGTTTCCCCTTCTCAGAACCTCTCAGATCAACTCCAGGAGGGAAAAATTCCACCCTCAGTTCTAACATGTGTACAGTGTACTTAACTGCTAAAAAGAAGAAAATTCACAAAAGCTCCACTTCAGATTCTAAAAGGACCTAGAGTGACCCTGAGAAGAATATGTCAGGGTTGTTGTCAGCCTGCTATTTTAAGAAGAGACGTGCTTGTAGTCCAGCTCCCTTTCGGAAAATAATTATATAATCCACATCATTTATATCTTTTAAAAGGTGGATCCTTTGCCAACTATTGTTGGGCTATATGAGTCAAGAGTTATTTCGTACAAGACAGATTTCATAATATCTATCGCATAAGTGAACTATTAGACAATGAATGTGACTATGAGGGCCGTTGATGTCGCTTGGACATGTTTCAAAATACTAAACACTGATGTTGGAGAACAAAAATCCTCAGCCTGTGCTATAAATCCCCCTCATGTCAAAACAAAATATAAACTGACAAGCAACTTATTATTACTGGATAAAATGGAGTATGGAGTAACAAAAGGAGTAGCCATGGGCACCCGCATGGGCCCCAACTATGCCTGCCTCTTCGTAGGGTATGTGGAACAATCCATCTTCCGCAACTACACTGGCCCCACCCCCCACCTTTTCCTCCGCTACATTGATGACTGTATCGGCGCGACCTCGTGCTCCCACGAGGAGGTTGAACAGTTCATCCACTACACTAACACCTTCCACCCCGACCTCAAATTCACCTGGACAGTCTCGGACCCCTCCCTCCCCTTCCTAGACCTTTCTGTTTCTATCTCAGGCGACCGAAGCAACACGGACATCTACTACAA
>NC_057711.1:48042035-48052499 GCF_004010195.1 Chiloscyllium plagiosum
CCACTCCCGGCACCTTCCCTTGCGCCCGCAGGAGGTGCAACACTTGCGCCCATACCTCCCCCCTCACTTCTCTCCAAGGCCCCAAAGGAAACTTCCATATCCGCCACGGATTCCCCTGCACCTCCACCCACATCATCTACTGCATCCGCTGCAGCCGGTGTGGCCTCCTCTATATTGGGGAGACAGGCCGCCTACTTGCGGAGCGATTCAGAGAGCACCTCTGGGCCACCCGGACGAACCAACCCAACCACCCTGTAGCACAGCATTTCATCTCCCCCTCCCACTCCACCGAGGATATGTAGGTCATTGGACTCATCCACCGCCAAACCACAACAACGCGACGGTCGGAGGAGGAGCGTCTTATCTTCCGACTGGGAGCCCTCCAACCACAGGGGATGAACTTGGACTTCACCAGTTTCTTCATCCCCCCTCCCCCCACCTTGTCTCAGCCGAGTCCCTCCCGCCCGGCACCGCCTTCCTGTCCTGCAGTCTTCTTCTTGTCCTCTCCGCCTCCATCCTACTCCGACCTATCACCCTCACCTTGACCTCTTTCCACCTATCACATTTCCAACGCCCCTCCTCCAAGTCCCTCCTCCCTACCTTTTATCTTCTCCTGCTGAACACTCTCTGCTCATTCCTGAAGAAGGGCCTGTGCCCGAAACGTCGAATCTCCTGTTCCCTGGATGCTGCCTGACCTGCTGTGCTGTTCCAGCAATAAAGTTTCAACTAAAATGGAGTATATTGAATTGTTCTTAGTTTTGCTTAAATTTCTTTTAATTTCTTTTCAGGATTGGATAAAACAGCACAGCAGCATTTACTGACTATTCAAGTTCACAGACAAACTACTGCTGGGGCTCTACAATTGATACTTCCATCATAATCCAAAAACAATGAGGAAAATGTAGCCGATGTCCAAGTCAGCATCATGTATTATTTGTTAAGGTGTTGGTGTTCTTACAACACTCCTGGTCAGATGTTGGGAATTCTGCAGCAAACAACTCACTTCTTTTGAACCCTACAAGACTGTCCACTTTCTACAAGACAGGAGTGTGACAGAATTCTCTTCATTTGCTTGAATGAATGCAGCTCAAATAACATTCAAGAGGCTTAACTCTATCCAGAACAAAGTAGCTCATTTGATTGGTACCCTTCCTTAACCAAGAGTGTGGTGCTGGAAAAGTACAGCAAGTCAGGCAGCATCTAAGGAGCAGGAGAATCGACGTTCGGGCATAAACCCTTCATTAAGAAGGATTCCTGATGAAGGGCTTGTGCCTGAAATGTTGACTCTCCTGCTCCTTGGATGCTGCCTGACCTGCTATGCTTTTCCAGCCACACACTCTTGACTCTGATCTCCAGTGTCTGCAATCCTCACTTACCTCTTCCGTTACCATCAACATTCATTCCTTACAGTCCAATGTACAGTGGCATCAATGTGTACAAGATGCACTGCAGCAATTTCCAATCCTGAAGGCTTTACCACTTAGGAGGATAAGGGCAGGAGATTCATGGGAACAGCATCACTTACAAGTTCTCCTCCAAACCATGAACCATCCCGACATGAAACTATATCAATGTAGGAATATCCACACTGCACGGACTGTAAACATTGATGAAGACAGCTCAAAACCACTTGTTAAAGACAGTGAGGTATGGACAACAAATGCTGGCCCAGCCAGTGAAGCACACATCCATGAATGAATTGTCTCATTTCTGGATACTGGACCATGAAAATATTATGCAACATAATGCCCATAGCCAGTATCATCAATACTCCTGCAAAGTCCTTACCATGTGTGGCAGTGACACATCTCAGTGGCCTCACCCTATTAGAAGCAGTGAAAAATCATGATCTGCATAAAGAAAGTAGGAAAATTGTTCCAAATGGTTACTCCGAGCAATATCTATTGAAAACTATTTGTACCGTTCAGACTGACAAGCTCTTCATTTTCACTTGGATTTTTGTTACAGTCACGCCTTACAATTTACAGTCTAAGGTAACCTGTGTATTGTGCAAACATAAAACAAAAAATCTGGGGTTATACAACCACTGGCCTTTTTGTTATTTATTTAAATGTGCCCGCTCTGAATTCTGTGGCCAAAAAGACCAAAGGGCAAAATAGAGCTTAAGGATAATTGCCCTTGTAAGTAAAAGTATCCAAAATAGCTCTAAACTTCTGACAAGATAAAGTTACTTTACCCAATTTCACATACTACAGAGATTACATTGGAAACAGTGTCTCAATTATCCCCTGTAAGGTGAATATATCTTGGCACCCAATTGTGATTGACAGCATTATAGAGAGTTCATGAAGCAAACTAAGGTAAAGATCACTGACTGATCATCCTCATTTTCCCTTCAAACATTCTTGTTAGTGAAATTTAGATGATATAATCCGCTTTAATTTTTAGTTACACTGAGATCTAATGCTCTAACTTGGCATATAAAAAAACACAAAAGCGGATTAATTATTAATGATTATATTCAATATCCTCACTTTATGCAGAACTGCTGCAAGATATTCCACAGAAAAGCAGTACAATTACCGTTAATGCCTTACTTGCAGGTTTCAATAAGTGTATACCAGTTGTAATATCTAACATTAAATTTGGCCACTGAATGACAAATATGTTGAAACTATGGCAATTAATGGACTTAAGTTCCTAGTGACAAGATAGCTGTCTTATATAATTGTCTTAGCTACACTAATGACATGCAGTGGAAAATTGCAACAATACCCATTCTTGCAATTTTCATAAAAATTTATGCCTTTGGTTGTATCAACAATCAAATTACGATTCAATCTGACTGCGTTATCTCTAAAAAAACTCCAATGCTTATCATAGTTTCATGTATTGCAATATCTTGTTGTTCTGAGGATCAGTAGACTATACTGTTCTGAGTAGGGTATAATTTTTGTATGACTGGGTGATAGGGGCTGCATATAATGGCAGCTTTAACTCCTTCTTAATCTTGAATACATGGATAGGCCTAAACACATGTGATCATATTCTCATGTACTTGTGTTAACATGGTTATTTTTAAAGCTTTGCCGGGAATTTATCTATCATTGTTAAAAGAAGTGTAGCCTTACAAATATAACAGAATCTGTTCAATTGAGAATTCATGCTTATGGGCTAATTTTAAAAACAGCAAAAGAAACTCAGGAAACAGATATGACAATGGAAGACATGCAAATCAACATGATTTTATTTTACTATCAGGAAAAGGAAGTTCAAAATGACAATACCAGACAGAACTGAAGAATAATGAAATAAATTGCTGTGACTCTTCGTTGACCTAGCATTCCTAGTGCAACTTGGAAAACTGCAACAAGCAACTACACTTGATAAATTACATAACACCAGTTTATAGTCCAACAGGTTTACTTGGAAGCACTAGCTTTTGGAGCGCTGCTCCTTCATCACCCACCAAATAAACCTGTTGGACTGTAAACTGATGTTGCGTCATTTTTAACTTTGTCCATCCCAGTCCAACACTGGCACCTCAAAGTCTTGATAAATTGAACACTCTTGAAATAACTTTTCTGCAGACATTAAACTGATATGCTATCTATACATTCGGCTAACCAGTTTAGCAGATTTACAGCTTATCCAATCTGCCTGAAACGAGTTGGTCTTCCAGAGTAAGGGGTTGACCTTGACTAAGTGTTGCAGACTGGCACATTCCAAGGTCCAGGACTACATGCTGAGGATTGCACTAAAGCTTGGGGCAGCTGCTTCCATCTAAGATCTTTCTGCCAAAGAACACTGGGGGTCCATTCAGTTATTGGACCTCCTGATGTCTCAAAATTTCTCACAGGTAACAAATGTCTTTGATTTGTTTGATGGATAGAGTCCATCTCCGATGTTTGTTTGTTTCTTCATATGCTACTACGCGAACCAAACTGCTTTAGGGACGATGTATGTTACAAAGATATTTTATGAATGAGGTATATTTTTGAATTAAAAAAGCCTTTGTGCAACAATTATATAGGAGGAGAAAGTGAGTCTGCAGATGCTGGAGATCAAAGTTGAAACTTTATTGCTGGAACAGCACAGCAGGTCAGGCAGCATCCAGGGAACAGGAGATTCGACGTTTCGGGCACAGGCCCTTCTTCAGGAATGAGCAGAGAGTGTTCAGCAGGAGAAGATAAAAGGTAGGGAGGAGGGACTTGGAGGAGGGGAGTTGGAAATGTCTTCTTCTTGACCTCTCCGCCTCCACCCTACTCCGACCTATCACCCTCACCTTGACCTCTTTCCACCTATCACATTTCCAACGCCCCTCCTCCAAGTCCCTCCTCCCTACCTTTTATCTTCTCCTGCTGAACACTCTCTGCTCATTCCTGAAGAAGGGCCTGTGCCCGAAACGTCGAATCTCCTGTTCCCTGGATGCTGCCTGACCTGCTGTGCTGTTCCAGCAATAAAGTTTCAACTTTGATATCCAAATGAATCCAACAAGAACTGGACCAAGCATATGTGGTACTCATAATCTTCTTCATCCTAAGTATACGCATGATTTTACTACAACTGCTAAGTATTTCATCAGTAATATTTTCAGCAACATAACACAAAACATCGCAGATAAGAAAAACTGCAGCATATTAACATGCCAAATTTCCCCTAAAGTAAATGCATTAAAATTCCATCAAATTTGACAATATTGTTATGTATTTGGCTTTAAGGGGTTAACACGTAGGGGGTTCCATACAACAGCCAAGCAGGGTGAGATCAATAGTTGTGATGTTGAGAAGATATGCTCTTCTTCATTAGGGTAAATAAAACCACAGAAAGTAGACAAAATCAAACACAAAATATTGCTGAGGAAAGGAGTGAACAAAGACAGAAATGGGAACTATTTAAATGTAAATCTATGATTCGCTCCAGTAATAATATCTAACAATATTCAATATCTAGGATCATACCAAAAGAGTACTTTGAAGTATTAAAGGGATTTTCTGCTATCTAGTGATCTCTGAGGCATGAAGTTTCCCTTTCTTGATATGTGCAAGATCAAGACAAACACTAGGCATACAGTAACAGTGATATCACCGCAGGGAGTTGGCAGCCAATTACACTGAAGTATTCTCAAACAGCAAATCAGAAAGTAAAATGCAGTAAAATCTTCTACTCAATTAAAATTTCCACAGAGTAAATACAAATCATCAGTGATACACATGGGATTAAAGTAGCTGAAATATCATAACTTTTTTTTAAATTTGAAAAAAACATTATTGCCATAATAATGGCAAAAAAGCATCCCAGTGATATAACATTAGATTTCTATGAGTAACTATTGAGTTATTAAAATTAAATTGCATTTATATAGTAACTGTTATGGCCACAGAAAGATCCAAAATGCTTTACAGCCAATAAAGTACTTTGGAAGTACAGTCAGTGTTGACACATAGCAGGCAATTTACATGTAGCAAGCTCCCACAAAAAGAAATGCTGTACTAATTATTGAAAAAATATTGACTATGACACCTGGAACAACTTTCTCATCAGTGGTGAGGTTCTGGAACCCCTACGGAAAGCTGATAGGGGTGGGGAGGGAAATATATCCTTGGTGCTGGGGTCTGTTTGGAGGTGGCGGACGTGACGGCGGATGATGCGCTGTACATGGAGATTGGTGGGGTGGTAGGTGAGGACCAGTGTGGTTCTGTCCTGGTGGCGGTTGGAGGGGCGGGGCTCAAGGGCGGAGGAGCGGGAAGTGGAGGAGATGCGGTGGAGGGCACCGTCGACCGCGTCGGGGGGGAAATTGCGGTCCTTGGAGAAGGAGGCCATCTGTGTTGTACGTATTTTGTACTGGTCCTCCTGGGAGCAGATGCGGCGGAGACGAAGGAGTTGGGAGAATGGGATGGCGTTTTTACAGGGGGCAGGATGGGAGGAGGTGTAGTCCAGACCTCCACCCACATCATCTACTGCATCCGCTGCAGCCGGTGTGGCCTCCTCTATATTGGGGAGACAGGCCGCCTACTTGCGGAGCGATTCAGAGAGCACCTCTGGGCCACCCGGACGAACCAACCCAACCACCCTGTAGCACAGCATTTCATCTCCCCCTCCCACTCCACCGAGGATATGCAGGTCATTGGACTCATCCACCGCCAAACCACAACAACCCGACGGTCGGAGGAGGAGCGTTTTATCTTCCGGCTGGGAACCCTCCAACCGCCGGGGATGAACTTGGACTTCACCAGTTTCTTCATCCCCCTCCCCCCCCCTTGTCTCAGCTGGATCCTTCCGGCCCGGCACCGCCTTCCTGTCCTGCAGTCTTCTTCTTGACCTCTCCGCCTCCACCCTACTCCGACCTATCACTCCGACCTATCACCCTCACCTTGACCTCTTTCCACCTATCACATTTCCAACTCCCCTCCTCCAAGTCCCTCCTCCCTACCTTTTATCTTCTCCTGCTGAACACTCTCTGCTCATTCCTGAAGAAGGGCCTGTGCCCGAAACGTCGAATCTCCTGTTCCCTGGATGCTGCCTGACCTGCTGTGCTGTTCCAGCAATAAAGTTTCAACAACAATTATATAAACTACTTAAAGCTGATTCAGGATAGTAAATTAGAATTATTGGCAATTCTGTGCTGGTCAAAATTTCACTTTATGTTACAAGTCTAGCCATTGCCTCTAACTCACTGTAACTCAAATGTTGTACCTATCTGAGGGATGTTCTTAGGTAAGAGATCACCATCCACAGGTTTAGTCAAAGAGGTACTGAGTATTGGAGAACAGAATTAAAATGAGATATATATTACTGGTTTGACTTACAATTTTTACATTATTAATCAACTAATTAAAGTTCTTGTGAAAAATATACATTGTTGACTGAGATTTAACTCTTCTTTTAAAGGCGTGCTAAGTCGTAAATACTTGTGAACAACTTCTCTAGCTACAAAAAAACTACTTCCGTATTTGAGGGGTGTCAAATTTCTCCTCTCTAGTTAAAAATTCCATAAATTTTGAAAATGCTTTCAGCTTCTATACATGTATATGTCTCAAATGTTTTATTCACCATACTAGTGTGAGTGATAAGCCTATGCATTATTGCTTGTATTCTGCAAGGCTGTATCATCTTTTTAATGGCATTATTGTTTGCTGTACCCCTGAGATCTGCAGTAGCTGATGTCAATAAAATGCATGCTGGGATATGTAGAGTCCAAAACACATAGAAAACTAGGTTTTTATAAACAACATTCTTTAAGGACAGTAGCAAACACTATTAATTCATTATTTAGGCCATCAGTAGCCTTAAGCATCTTTTGGCCTGACAAATACTGTCAAATTAAGCTTTTGTTTACCACCCAATCTACCTTATTAACATATACTATGGGGTAAGCACATGTCTCAGAACTGCCCCCCAAAAAATTATGGAATCTATGCTGAGATCTGATTAGAGGTTGGTCCAATAGTACCTAACTTCGAGAAAAGAAATCACTACAACTTGATCATGGATTTTAGGTCAGTAATTAATGATGTAAACTGTTAAAAACTACCATCCAGAAAAACAAAACCATGCAACTAAGTGATCAAGCCTTTTTGTCTGATACTCCCTCATCAGGCTCAAATGATTATTATAAAATACTGAATTTAAAGAAAAAATCTATAACAAGTGCACCCGCAACTATTATTCATTGTATGGCTGGAGGGAAGAAGTTAAGGAAACAAAGTAGTTTTGTCTACAGATAGATCAATGGTATTCACCAGACTGGTAGTCCAGGATAACCGCATTGACACAGTACAATAGGACAGAAAGAGAGACGGAAGGAGATACAGAACATAAAGAAAAAACATTATCATATGGTTTCCTCCAGTTAAATCCATCGGGCAAATGAAATTAAGTTTGTTGTCTAAAATACATTTATGTCAAAACAGATCACTCAGAATAAATAGTAGCATGCACAGAACAAGCTGGCCTTTGCATTTAAGAAAATGTATTCAAAACTTATGTATATGTTATTACATAACTGGACATTAATTAATTGTCTGTTGCAATACATCATTATTGTAGCTGACTCCGTAGCTTATCAAATACATGATTCAATTGTTCAGAATCAATGATGAAAGAAAGAAAAAACTGATTGTGAAGAAACATTTGTTCTTGTATTATTCTAGGAAACAAATCTATGAATATCTAAATAGTAACAACTGACTGACCAACACAGTGCGGGCCTATAGTCCAATAATTGAAATGCTAGCCCCTAAGCTGTCTGTCACTTGAATCTGTTTATCATTGGTACCATTTCACGTTGTTCTTCTTAACTGAGCCACTAAGTGGCAGTGTTTGTAGCAAATCAACTTTAATGACAGACTGAAGAAGATACTCGAATATCTGTAAACCCCTGCTAAGGTTATGTATTGCTTTTCTCATGGGAGTGCAAGTGGGAAGGCACAAAGGTTGCTGGTATTGGATACACAGACATCAAGCTTAACAAAATATTAAGTCTCAGAAATAGAGTCAAAGAGTCATAGAGATGTACAGCATGGAAACAGACCCTTCGGTCCAACCCGTCCATGCCGACCAGATATCCCAACCCAATCTAGTCCCACCTGTCAGCACCCGGCCCATATCTCTCCAAACCCTTCCTATTCATATACCCATCCAAATGCTTCTAAATGTTGCAATTGTACCAGCCTCCACTACTTCCTCTGGAGCTCATTCCATACACGTACCACCCTCTGCATGAAAACGTTGCCCCTTAGGTCTCTTTCATATCTTTCCCCTCTCACCCTAAACCTATGCCCTCTCGTTCTGGACTCCCCGACCCCAGGGAAAAGACTTTGCCGATTTATCCTATCCATGCCCCTCATAATTTTGTAAACCTCTATAAGGTCACCCCTCAGCCTCTGATGCTCCAGGGAAAACAGCCCCAGCCCCAGCCCCAGCCCCAGCCTGTTCAGCCTCTCCCTATAGCTCAAATCCTCCAACCCTGGCAACATCCTTGTAAATCTTTTCACAAATTTAGGAAAAACTGGGAAAGAAATATTTAATAGAAAAACTTAATTTAACTTTATTTTCTAAAGTGAGCTTATAATCAATGACAAATACTGTTTTCAAATCTAAACAATGATTGTCTTCAGTTATATTGCAGTATGTGATTTGATTTGATTTGATTTGATTTATTATTGTCACATACTGAGATACAGTAAGAAGTATTGTTTTGCATGCTAATCAGACAAATCATATCATACATGGTAAATTGCCCATAGTGTTAGGTGCATTAATCAGAGGGAAATGGGTCTGGGTGGGTTACTCTGTGGAGGTTCGGTATGGACTTGTTGGGCCGAAGGGCCCGTTTCCATACTATAGGGAATCTAATCTAATCTAATCTATTAAATGCTTCAGGAGAATAGAACAGACTGCAGAATATAGTGTTACAGCTACAGAGAAGATTCAAAGAAAAATCATGTCTAATATATGAGACATTTGTTCATAAGTCTGATAACAGCAGGGAAGAAGCTGTTCTGAAATCTGTTGGTACGTGTATTCAGACTTTTGTAGCTTCTGCCCGATGGAAGAATGTGGAAGAGAGTATAACTGGGGTGGGAGAGGTCTTTGATAAATTTGGCTGTTTTCCTGAGGCAGTGGGAAGTATAAATGGAGTCAATGAATGGAAGGCTGGCTTTCATGATGGACTGGCCTGGATTCATACCTCTCTGTGATTTCTTGCAGTCTTGGGAAGAGCAGTTGCCATACAATGCTGTGCTGCATTGGATAAGATGTTTTCTTTGGAGCATCTATAAAAATTGTAAGAGCTATTGTGGATATGCCAAACTTCCTTTGCCCTCAGAGGAAGTAGAGGTATCAGTGTACTTTATTGACTGTAGCATCAAAGTGGATGGACCAGGATAAACTGTTGGTGATATTTACTCTTGGATACTTGAAGCTCTCCACCTCAGCAGCATTGCTAGAAAGGGGCATGTCGTCCACTCCACTTCCTGAAATTGATGACTAGATCGAGGAGAAAGTGAGGTCTGCAGATGCTGGAGATCAAAGTTGAAACTTTATTGTTGGAACAGCACAGCAGGTCAGGCAGCATCCAGGGAACAGGAGATTCGACGTTTCGGGCACAGGCCCTTCTTCAGGAATGAGCAGAGAGTGTTCAGCAGGAGAAGATAAAAGGTAGGGAGGAGGGACTTGGAGGAGGGGAGTTGGAAATGTGATAGGTGGAAAGAGGTCAAGGTGAGGGTGATAGGTCGGAGTAGGGTGGAGGCGGAGAGGTCAAGAAGAAGACTGCAGGACAGGAAGGCGGTGCCGGGCCGGAAGGATCCAGCTGAGACAAGGGGGGGGGAGGGGGATGAAGAAACTGGTGAAGTCCAAGTTCACCCCCGGCGGTGGGAGGGTTCCCAGTCGGAAGATAAGACGCTCCTCCTCCGACCGTCGGGTTGTTGTGGTTTGGCGGTGGATGAGTCCAATGACCTGCATATCCTCGGTGGAGTGGGAGGGGGAGATGAAATGCTGTGC
>NC_057711.1:48054711-48073264 GCF_004010195.1 Chiloscyllium plagiosum
GACCCAACCTCTACTCCCGGCACCTTCCCTTGCGCCCGCAGGAGGTGCAACACTTGCGCCCATACCTCCCCCCTCACTTCTCTCCAAGGCCCCAAAGGAAACTTCCATATCCGCCACAGATTCACCTGCACCTCCACCCACATCATCTACTGCATCCGCTGCAGCCGGTGTGGCCTCCTCTATATTGGGGAGACAGGCCGCCTACTTGCGGAGCGATTCAGAGAGCACCTCTGGGCCACCCGGACGAACCAACCCCACCAACCTGTGGCACAGCATTTCAACTCCCCCTCCCACTCCACCGAGGATATGCAGGTCATTGGACTCATCCACCGCCAAACCACAACAACGCGACGGTCGGAGGAGGAGCGTCTTATCTTCCGACTGGGAGCCCTCCAACCACAGGGGATGAACTTGGACTTCACCAGTTTCTTCATTCCCCCCTCCCCCCACCTTGTCTCCGCCGGGTCCCTCCCGCCCGGCACCGCCTTCCTGTCCTGCAGTCTTCTTCTTGTCCTCTCCGCCTCCATCCTACTCCGACCTATCACCCTCACCTTGACCTCTTTCCACCTATCACATTTCCAACTCCCCTCCTCCAAGTCCCTCCTCCCTACCTTTTATCTTCTCCTGCTGAACACTCTCTGCTCATTCCTGAAGAAGGGCCTGTGCCCGAAACGTCGAATCTCCTGTTCCCTGGATGCTGCCTGACCTGCTGTGCTGTTCCAGCAATAAAGTTTCAACATTGATGACTAGATCCTTCATTTTGCTGGTGTTGAGGGAGACATTGTTGTCTTTACACCATAATACTAAGCTGTCTATGTCTTTCCTGTAGTCTGTCCTGTCAGTGTTTGAGATCCAATGCACAATGGTGGTGTCATCAACAAATTTATGAATGGAGTTAGAGCTAAATTTGGCCAAAGTGTTGTGAGTGTATAAGGAATATAGTAAAGGGTTGAATACGCAGCCTTGCTGGGCACCGGTGTTGAGGATTATTGTGGAAGAAGTGTTGTTGCTTATCCTTACTTGATTGCAATCTGTGGCTCAGGAAGTCAAGGATCCAGTTACAGAGCAGAGAGCAGAGTCCTGGGTCTCAGAATTTGGAAATGGGTTTTGTTGAAATTATGGTGTTGAAAACTGAGCTAAAGTCAATAAATAGGGGTTTATGTTATGTAGGTGTCCTTCTTATCCAGGGATGACCATAGCATCTGCCATGGACCTATTGTGATGGTAGGTGAATTGTAGCAGATCAAGACAATCTGGGAGGCTGGAGTCGATGTGCACTATTACTAACTTCTCATAACTCTCGAAAATAATGGATGTCAGAGCCACCGGCCAGCAGTCATTCAGGTGCATTGCCAGATTTTTCTTTGGCACCAGAATGATAGTGGTGTTCTTGAAGGAGGTGGGACCCTCAGATTGGAATAAGAAGACGATAATGATGACTGCACACACTCCTGCCAGCTGGTCCATGCAGAATCTTAGTGCAAGGCCAGGGACTCCATCTGGGCAGTCACTTTTTGTGAGTTCACTCTTCCTCAGGCCAGTCAGATGGCTGCGGCAGTGACTGTAGTACAGGTGCACCCAAGGCTGTCAGGCAGGTGACATTATTTCACTGAGCTTCTGTTCAAATTGAGCATTAAATGAATTAAGCTCATTGGGGAGGGGAGCATTGTTATCAGCAATTCTACTCGACTTTGCTTTGTAGCCCGTTACATCATGTATATGTGGTCCAGGTTATATCATTATAGCAATCTATAAAATTGATCCACACATCTAATTTGGCAAAAAACAAAATTTGACATTCTATTAGATTCATGCATTACAATATAATGAATTTACTTTAATTATTTTCACTACAAAATTCAAGATTAATGTATGCAAAGTTATTGATTTTGGACCAAGGTAAAATATATGAAGTGCATTTTATTGCATATTTAATGAGAATTTTCACAAAATAATTAATGTTTTTAGTGTTAAAAATTATTTTGCTTTTGAGCCTTGCTTCATTTGATCTTAATCACATGTGAGCTGAAATGCTATAGCCATGCTGGATGGGAAAGATTAAGTAGGATTCACCTTCAAATAAACATGTTAATTTCTTTAACAGTTTTAAATCCCCTTATGATATTGCATAGTCATGTTCAAAATAATAGCTACTAACATTAATGTTCATTAATGGTGTGCCAAGTTGTAAAATTTAGTAAGTGAGGCAAAATGTAGAAACTGGTAGAATCAAGATGCTTCCAATTATGCTTTAGCTGTTGTAACATATTACCAAATATTTAAATTCTCTGTACATTATACATTCATCCATAATGAGACTGCTGCCTTTTCAGCAAACCACTGATAATATGATGACATTCATGCACTAATAAATGGTACTCGTCCAACTGAAAATCGATTTGAATTTCAAATATTTCATTTATGTGCATCGTTGTCTGGCTGCTAGAACCCAAACTCTCATTTCCTTATTCTTTTGGTTGTTTTTAACTAACTTTATAAAAGGCAAAACAAAATATGTTAAAGATGATCTAATCATGTCAGTGAACTATAGGTCAATACCACTGGGGACATTAAACCTCTTGTGATCTGCATACCTCTTTGTTCATGACCTAATTTGTTATGTTAAAGTCATCACCTGCAGAAAATCACAGGGTGTGCCTTGGAAAGATGATCACATTTGCCAGGTGTCACATTTGAGCATTCCTTATGGTGCAAACTCCCAATAAGGCAACATACGTAATGCAGAATTATATCAGCAATATTTGCATCGAATTTATGTATGCTCCTTTGCTTAAAGAAGCCATTGTAACAAATATGTTTCTGACCGTCTGGGAATTGAACAGAATTAAACTTTAGGTGTAATTACATAACTACTATCCTAAATATACTACATGAGTCAGAGTAAATATTTTATATATGGTCATGAAGAAAACAGGAATCACAGTATAATTTTGAATTTGCTGTAATTATGATATTAAAGATGAATTTTATTGTGATAATAAAATAAGCTGTGGCTTTATTGTGGTATGGTGCTGCGTGATAGGATTGAATTGGGGAAAGGGGAGGCAAGAGTTTTGAATCTTGTATAAAACCTAGGACTACATACCAGCAATTTAGCATCTTACTGAAGTATTGAACCTAAAGTCTTTTACAAACTTGAGGGAAGGGCTAAGCATGAAAATAAAAGCAAAGCAGGTGAAATCAGCTAACTGGCATAGCTGTTTTTTGTAACTGCCACATCTTTTTATCGCCTTTATTTTTGGACAATGGACTCAGAAATAAAGATACTACTCTAACAAAGGATATTACATAAAGAGATGATGGTAATTTGAGCAAACTGAGTTGCATTCCAAATTGCTTTGCCCTGGAACAGTGAAAGCAAAAAGCTGACATCACAGAGCCAATAGGTTCTGAACCAAAGGAAAATTCCATGACAACAAATTGTTGTTCTGATTGTCTCCTGACCAGGTGACAATGGTTTATTTGCAGTAGATAACCACATAATCTGCAAAAAAAATTCAAAAAAACTCTCCCACTTATCTGAAGTTCCAGTTACCAGTAATAGCTAGTTATCTTTCATGCACTTTTCTCTGAAAATTTCCCAATGAAAGAGGAACAAAACATCTTTAAGGAAATGACAAATTCTCAGCTCGTGAATTCAAAGCTCGCATCAGTATGCACAATAGTTCCTGTCCTCAATGACAAAGGTTAGGTTCAGCCCAGCACATCAGCACACATGATAAAGTTGAAGCATTTGCTGTCATTTTCAGCCAGAGTGCTGCATGGATGATCCATCTCAGCTATGTCCAGATGCCAGTCTCTAGGAAATTCAATTCACTCCATATGATAGCAAGACAAGGTGCCCTGACTAATGACTAAGACATATGACTTAGACATATGACTAAGAAATATATTATTGTTCTTTCAGTGTCAATGGGTCAAGATCCTGGAACTCACTAATGGTATTGAGGGTCTACCTACATCAAATGGTCTGCAGTGGTTCAAGAAGGCAGCTCACCAACACCTTCTCAAGGTCAACCAGGGATGGGCAATAAATGCTGGATGAGCCAGCAATACCAGCACCCCACAAGTAAATTAAAATAAAATGGAAATACAAGAGAGACCACTTCTCCAAGTAGTAAGACTTCAGAATCAGTTAATATTGAATTATAATTAAAACAGCTTATAATTTTTTAAAAAGCTGGAGATTGAGTGCTAAATTAGAAACCAGGGAATGGAAATGGATCTTTAAAAACTGTGTTTTAAGGAAGAGGCATGAGAAAGGGAATATTAAAGCTGGGACTAGCGATGCAAAAGAGAAAAATAAGCAACATCAGATGCTGATGCAGGCTGTAATAGAGACAAACACTTGATCATAATCTAAAGTCCAGTAAGAAAATGTTGAAGATTGTAAAGGCCCAATTAAAATTTTAGGAAAAGGATGTGGAGGAAGTCTTCATGCCTTCTGAGAAAATAATGAGACAAATGAATGGCCAAAGGAAAACTGGATATTGCCTACACAGAACAAGTTGACAGGTAGAGCACAGGAAATGTATAACGCACTGTCAATGAAGGATTATGAGACTAAAAATGCAAAACTACATGCATGTTAGTTAGTTGCTGAAGTATACACGCGGCGTGACATCGAACAATTCTTCCGCCGCCTTCGCCTCCGTGCCTACTTCTTTAACCAAGACTCTCGCCCACCCTCTGACGACCCCTTCTCCCGCCTCCAACACACCCCATCCACCTGGACACCCCGTGCTGGCCTCCTACCTGCCTTCGACCTCTTCATAGCCAACTGCCGCCGCGATATTAACCGCCACCTGAACTCCCCCACCCCTCTCACCCACTCCAACCTCTCACCCTCAGAACGCGCAGCCCTCCACACCCTCCGTTGCAACCCCAACCTCACTATCAAACCAGCTGACAAGGGAGGCGCGGTAGTAGTTTGGCGCACCGACCTCTACACTGCTGAGGCCAAACGCCATCTCGCAGATACCTCCTCCTACTGCCCCCTTGACCATGACCCCACCCCCCACCACCAAACCATCATCTCCCAGACCGTCCATAACCTCATCACCTCGGGGGATCTCCCATCCACCGCCTCCAACCTCATAGTCCCACAACCCCGCACCTCCCGCTTCTACCTCCCGCCCAAAATCCACAAACCTGACTGCCCCGGCCGACCCATTGTCTCCGCCTGCTCCTGCCCCACCGAACTCATCTCCGCCTACCTGAAACAATCATTATCACAGAAGAAGTCATGTTGGGCAAATTAATGGAGGTAAGGATAGATAAGTCTCCTGGCCCTGATAGAATGCATCCAAGGGTACTAAAGAGATGGCAGGAGAAATAGCAGGTGCACTGGTGGTAATTTTCCAAAATTCGCTGGGGCAGTTCCAGCAGATTAGAAAATAGCAAATGTGATGCCACAGTTTAAAAAGGGAGATACACCAAAGATGGGAAGTTATAGACTGGTTAGCTTAACCTCTGTAGTGGCAAAGATGTTTGAGTCTATTATCAAGTAAGATATAGCAAGGAATCTCGATAGAAATTGTGCCATTGGGCAGACACTACATGGGTTCATGAAGGGCAGGTTGTGCTTAACAAATCTTTTGGAATTCTATGAAGACATTATGAGCAAGGTAGACAATGGGGACCCAGTGGATGTTGTGTACCTAGATTTCCAAAAGGTCTTTGACAATGTGCTGCACAAGAAGCTGCTGCATAAGATAAGGATGCATGGCGTTACGGGTAAAGTCTTAGCATGGATAGAGGATTGGTTGACTATTGGTCGGAATAGGTTGGAATTTAGAAGAATGAGGGGGGATCTTATGGAAACAAATAAAATTATGAAGGGGATAGAAGTAGGAAGGATGTTTTCAGTGGCAGGTGAAACTGGGACAAGAGGACATAGCCTCAAGATTAGAGGGAGCAGATTTACGACTGATTGGAAAGGAACTTCTTCACCCAGAGGGTTGTTAATCCATAGAATTCCCTGCCCAGTGAAGTAATTGATGCTACTTCAGTAAACATTTTTAAAGCTAAGGTAGAATCTTTTGAACAATAAAAAATTTAAGGGATACAGTGAGAGCGCAGTAAGTGGAGCCGAGTCCATGAAAAGATCAACCATGAATTTATTGAATGGCAGAGCAGGACCGAAGGGCCGATGGATGACTTCTGCTCCTAGGTCTTATCTTCTAAATGGGCTGAAAAAATAGCAAATGGAGTTCAATCTGGATAAATGCGAGGTATTGCAATTTGGGACAACAAACAAGGGTACGGTTTTTACAATTTCAGCACCGCCTTCCTAACCTGCAATCTTCTTCCCGACCTCTCCGCCCCCACCCCAGTCTGACCTATCACCCTCACCTTGACCTCTTTCCACCTATCACATTTCCGATGCCCCTCCCCCAAGTCCCTCCTCCCTACCTTTTATCTTAGCCTGCTGGACAAACTTTCCTCATTCCTGAAGAAGGGCTTATGCCCGAAACGTCGATTCTCCTGTTCCCTGGATGCTGCCTGACCTGCTGCGCTTTTCCAGCAACACATTTTCAGCTCTGATCTCCAGCATCTGCAGACCTCACTTTCTCCTGCTGAAGTATACAGGCAAAAGTATTGAAATTTAAGGAAAATCCGGAAACTCACATGGAATTTGGAAGGGTTAAGCAATGTAATTTTGATAGATGATTATAAGCATTAGGAGTTGAAGCCACATGTGAGGTTCTCAGAGAGATCACTATATTGGAAGAATTTAAAAACTCATTATCTTTGGTAGTAAGAACTCATTATCTTTTTGTTGAAACTGCTAGACAGGTAGCAGTGTTGGCTGATGATTATGAACTAATCCCCCTAAAAGTGAAAATCAAAAGTCCAAGTGTTTTCGTTGTAATACTGGAAATTTTGAAATGCTTTTAAATGCCTCCATGGAAGCTGAGGCTGAAGATATTCCAGAGTGCTATAACATTAAGAATAGTGTGATGATACTATGGCTTTAAGAGGTGTAATTTGTCCTTTTTTTTATGATGAGAGGTTGAGACAGAGATCAGAGTAGTCTGCTCCAAAGCTAATAAAGGAAATAGTTTATGATGCCTTGGACATTTTTTTAAAGTTGTAACAATAGAAGCTGCCTGAATGGGTGGAGTCCAGCTCCCATAGACCCAGGATTTTAGTTTATCTTTCTGTAGTTGCTGGGGTCTTGAAGTTGGATGTGAAAGCTCTTATTGCTCTTTCTGTAACAGCTAAAAGCTGGGGTTCTCTCCTGCTGCTGAAATCACGTGTGAGACAATCTTTTACTGAACTTGTTTTTGCCAACGGTGTGTTAGGGGGTAAAATTATATTGGAACAGTTAATTAGCAGTTAATATACAGATTATTTTGTTAAGCAATTTGATAGAGTTACAGTTAAGCCAATTATTTTGTTTTTATTTTGTCTGTATTTTAATTATAGTATATGAATAAAGTGTGTTTTGTTTCCAAGTAGTTTGATCAATCAAATTGCATTTGGAACACATCACCTTAAACTTATCTTTAAAGTAAGGGTCTACACTATCTTATTAATATATGTTAAGAGGGTTTGGACTGGTCCACAACAACAGAGTTCTGATGAGGAAGTAGATGAGGAATGAATGGTTGCTCATCAGACAGTAGTATCACCTAAATATCACAAGAAGTATTGAAATTCTTATGTCGGGACATGTAGGAATATTGAAAACCTATACATCAAAAAGCAGGTATTTTAACTGGCCCAGATTTCATCAGGGCATTATACAATCTGTGAAATGTGCCATAATGTTAGGTTATAGGTAAATCTCAGCATCAGTACTTAAATCCACACCTTTGATACTAACACCAGTTTTTGAAGAAACATTCAGTTGCGTTTTAAAAAATTTCTCATGAGCCATGGGCATCACTGGCTGGCCGGCATTTATTACCCATCCCTTGCTGCCCTTGAGAAGATGGTGGTGAGCTGCTTTCTTGAACCACTGCAATCCATCTGTTATTAGATTGTATGGGATTTTCAAAATTACAAGCAGGACACCAGTAAATCCTAACAATGATAGATATGACAACTCAGTTTCCACAAAGCATTCCTTTATGGACAATTCCTGCAATGGTATCAGTGAAAGATTAACTCAATTTTTTTCTGACTATGGCCCACCAATTCAAATTTTATCTGTTCAAGGTTCCACCTTTATGTCTAAAGTTTCCCAGACATAATCAGAAATGTAGGTATAAAACAATAGAAGTCAACTGCATGTCATCCTCAAACATGGGAAGTTTTGGAGAGATACTAACAGACTCTGAAAACTATGATTAAAGCATATTGTCATGGATCAGTCATAATGTCATTGAATGGTGATTTATGTTCAACAGGTTAAATGGCCTACTTCTGTTCTTACATCTTATGGTCTTACCCACAGTATCAGGATAAAAGATTAGACTTCTTCATGTTTGCTACCAGGGATTCCCCAAATGAATTCACTGGATTTAGTGCCTTCAAATTGATTTATGGTCATGAGATAAGAGATCCATTAAATTTGATGAAGGAAACATTCTCAAAGGAGAAAGATGAATTGTCAATATTGGATTATTTGTCTGTGATTATAGAGAGATTGTCTGGAGCATGTAAAGTAACATAAGGGCATTTAAAAGTTTCACAATGAAAAGTAAAAGGATGGGTAATCAAACATGTTATGACTAGCACATTTCATGCAGAAGACAAAGTATTGGTGCTACTGACTTTGCAAACTGAGCCTCTGACAGAAATTTGGTGCTCTGCACAATGTAGCTAAAAGGGTTAGTGAAGTGATATATGTGATAGATGCTCCTTATTGCCATGTAAACGCTTTAAGTATATCATCACAAAAAGGAGGATAAGAAGAAGCAAGTATGTCAGGTAGTTGAGTAGGAGAAAGTGAGGACTGCAGATGCTGGAGATCAGAACCGAAAAGTGTAGTACTGGAAAAGCACAACAGGTCAGGCAGCATCTGAGAAGCAGGAGAGCCAACATTTCGGGCCTAAGCCCTTCATCAGGTAGTTGAGTAGTGAGGGATGATAAAAGTGAAATAGAAGGATGTATAGACCACTCACAAATTTGACAAGCCAATACAGGCATACTAGGACAATTAGACCCTGTGTTTTCATACTGAAAAGAAAGACGATGAGAACATCTAGTTCAGGTTCTTAGGTCATAGAGTCATAGAGTTATAGAGATGTACAGCATGGAAACAGACCCTTCGGTCCAACCCTTCCATGCTGACCAGATATCCAATCCAACCTCGTCCCACCTGCCAGCACCCAGCCCATATCCCTCCAAACCTTTCCTATTCATATAACCATCCAAAATGCCTCTTAAATGTTACAATCGTATCAGCCTCCACCACTTCCTGTGGCAGCTCATTCCATACATGTACCACCCTCTGTGTGAAAACGTTGCCCCTTAGGTCTCTTTTACATCTTTCCTCTCTCACCCTAAACCTATGCCCTCTAGTTCTGGACTCCCCGAGCCCAGAGAAAAGACTTTGTCCATTTACCCTATCCATGCCCCTCATATTTTTGATAACCTCGATAAGGTCACCCCTCAGCCTCCGACGCTCCAGGGAAAACAGCCCCAGCCTGTTCAGCCTCTCCCTACAGCTCAAATCCTCCAACCCTGGCAACATCCTTGTAAATCTTTTCTGAACCCTTTCAAGTTTCGCAACATCTTTCCAATAGGAAGGAGACCAGAATTGCACGCAATATCCCAACAGTGGCCTAACCAATGTCCTGTACAGACGTAACATGACCTCCCAACTCCTGTACTCAATATTCTGGCCAATAAAGGAAAGCATACCAAATGCCACCTTCACTATCCTATCTATCTATTATTAAAATATCTGTAAAGGAACAGCTGAATGTACAATGTGTTTCAAGTCAGTACCAATGACATAGGTAAAAAGAGAGATGAAGCTCTGCAAGCAGAATATAGGGAGCTAGGAAATAAATGAAAAAAGTAGCATATCAAAGCAGGATTATCATGCTGATCAGGAGTAGAATTGACTGGTTCTAAGTATGCTGGAGGAATGGTGTAGGTGTAAGGGAATTAAAATTTTGAGGTTTTCAACTGATTATGGGGAAGATGTGATCTTTATCTAGATGGGTTGCAACCCAGCAGGAACTGGGTCAATATCCTTGCAGGGCATTTATTAGTAATTAACATTTAAACAAGAATGGCAGGTGAACAGGAAGTTGAGTGGGGAGATCAAAATTAGGGAAGGAGGGTTGGAAATGAAATATCAAAAAATAGAAAGTAAAAGTGGAAGGCAGGGGAAAGAAGGGCTCACAGCAAATAGGGCCACGGAGTATGAAATGTGCAAAAAATATCAAAAAGATGAATTTAAAGATACTAAAACTAAAAATGCATGGAGTGTTTTCAATCAGATTGATGATCTTGCAGTGCAAGTAGTTGTAAATAGGTATGATATGATTGAGAATACAGGTGACTGGGAACTGAATCTCCCAAGATATTTAAAAATGAGCAAGGATAGGCAAAAAGGAAAATGCAGTGGGGTGACATTGTTCGTGAAAAATGAAATCAGTGCAATCGTGACAAAGGTCATTGGTGAAGGAAACCAAGATGTGTAATCAGGCTGGGTGAAACTAAGAAGCAATAAGATGTGTAAACATTAGTGAGAGTTGCCTATAGGTCTCTAAACAATTCAAATGGTAAGTCATGGTATTAAGCAGGAAATTAGAGGTGCATGCAATAAGGGGCTAGAGTCTGCATGGGTTACTTTAATCTAAATAAAGATTGGGCAAACCATGTTAACAATAATACTGTGGCAGATGGAATATGTAAAAGACAATGTTTTAGACCTTGAGGGACAAACTAGGGATTGTACTATTCTAGATATGATTTTGTTCAATTAGAAGGGGTTAATAAATAATGTCTGTTCTGAGAGATCTTTTGGAAAAAGTGACCATAACATGATAGAATTCTTCATTGAAGTAGTCTAATCCAAAACTATAGACCTAAACCTAAACAAAGAAAATTGCAAAGGGACGAGAAATAATTTGTGACAGACTGGGTAACTTCATTCAAAGGCAGAGACAGTGTTGGACAATGGCTAATACTTAAGAATGCACTGCAACAATTGTACATTCCTGAATGAGCGCAATAGGAAAAATGGTCCAACCATATCTAAAAGAAGAAATTCAGGATAATTTTGGATACAAAGAGGACCATACAAAGCTGTTCAAAAATATAACAAGGCTGAACACTGGGAGTAGTTTAGAATTCAGCAAAGGAGGACCAAAATGGGAGAACTGATAATGGAGTACAAGGAATTGGCAGAACAATTAAACAGCTATGGGGAAGATGTAACTTGCATAAAGTGGACACAGGGAAGCAAGGGTCTATCAGGAGGAAGAAAGTGAAGGATATTGATATTAGTTAATAAATAGTGCAAGAGAAATTAATGAGACTGAAAGATAATAAGTCCCAAGGTCTGATAATCTACCATCCAGGATACTAAAGGAGATATCCATTGAAACAATGGATGTGTTGGTTGTCACCTTCCAAACTTTTATAGATTCTGGAACAGACTGGCAAATTAGAGTATGGCAAGTGTAACCTCGCTATTTTAAAAAAAAGGAGGGAGGGATAAATTTGGGAATTGCGGACTGGTTAGCCTAATATTGTAGTAGGCAAAATGCTGGAGTCTATTATAAAGGATGTGATAATAAGTCAGAACATATCAATGGGATTAAATAGAAAAATTTCTTCATTAGAAATTTATTGATCTCTTTCCTGAACATATTCAATGGTTGAGCTTCCACAGTCCTCTGCAGTCAAAAAAATCCAAAGATTCACTACCTGTGGAGAAAAGGAATTTCTCCTTATCCAAGTCCTAAATAGATTGCCCCTCACTCTGAGACTTTATCCCCTTGTTGTAGAATCTCCATTCTAAGGACAAAATATTTCTGCACCTACCCTGTCAAAAGTTTTGTGAATTTCCTTGAGATCCTAAATTCTAGAGAATACAGATCCAGTCTCATCAATTTTCGTCACAGAATCAGTCTGGTGAATCTGTGCTGCACTCCCTTCATGGCAAGTATATCGTTAACAAGAAGATCAAACTGCACACAATATTCCAGGTGTGGTCTCAATGTGGTCTTCATAATCTGGAACATAACTTTATCTTTGATTCTCCAGCCTATGTTTTGGTTCCCATTCTCTGGAATTTTAGGCAGTAGTCTCTACTAAATTATTAAGGGAATAAACTTCATTTGCCACGTCTCTTCAGCAATCTAAAAATATCAAATCTGCTAATTCTTATTTACCTTCAAAAGTTGACTCAAAACTTTTTCTCAAGTCACAGCCACTTCAAACATTTTCCTGAACTCTTCTGCTTAACTCATGGTATGTATCTTGCCCTTTCCTTTGGTGGTCTGCCTAGCCTCCTTCATCAGGGAATAGTGGATGTTTGAATGGCACTGTTCAAAAGAGAAATCAAAAGAAAGGAGTAAATTTATATATAGTAACCAAATGTTATAATATGGCTTATTTTGCTGTTGTTTATTATCCAGTTTAAAATAAATGTAATAATATGGTTCACTGAGAGTAGAGAGGCTTTTATCTGCTTTAAAAGAAAACAAACTGGTTTCTGAATCTATTGCAGATCGGTTCCAAGAACCGCTATCACTAACAGGAATGATAAGCAGACAAGTCTGAACTGAAACATTTTGTGCTTCCAAACTATCCTTGTTATGTGGTGTGGTGCTAGTGAGTCGCAGTGCTGACTAAGTTGCCAAGCCAGATCAAACCGGTTATATTTACACAGAGCAGGGCTTGGCCGTCTATGTAACAGTGTCAACTTACATCAGCGGTGTACTATCTAAAAGTCTACAGTGCACACTAGTTCATGTCATTTTGACCAAATCCAGAACTTTAAACTTTGCTTCAGCTCAATAAGAATTTCTTAAAAACATCTAAGAACCCAAAAAGTGTTAAAGAAAACAAGAAAAACAATTTTTAATTTGAAGTGGATCTGTACAGTGTTTCCTTGCCTTCAAGGGCAATGGTATTGTAGAAAATTGCTTTCAGGCTCACTTATAAAGAAAAAAGTAATTTGTAAGTATTATACGTGACTGATGATGTGCAGTGGCAGTGACTTGGATCTCTGATTGTGTCCAGAACCACCTTTTTTTTATTATTTTAATTTTTCTTGAAACAAGGAACTGATCCTGTTTTTCTGTGCGTACCGTGCCCTGAGGAAGTTTCCACCTGCCAGGCAGGCAGTTTGGAAATTATAGCTGAGAGGAGTTAAAAATCACACAACACCAGGTTATAGTCCAACAGGTTTAGTTGGAAGCCCACTAGCTTTCAGAGCGTCGCTCCTTCATCAGGGGTAGTGGAGGGCTCAATCCTAACACATAGAATTTATAGCAAAAATTTACAGTGTGATGTAACTGAAATTACATATTGAAAAATTGATTGTCTGTTAAGCCTTTCATCTGTTAGAATTATCATGGTATTCTAACAGATGAAAGGCTTAACAGACAATCTATTTTTCAATGTATAATTTCAGTTACCTCACACTGTAAATGTTTGCTATAAATTCTGTGTGATAGGATTGAGCCCTCCACTATCACCTGATGAAGGAGCGACGCTCCGAAAGCTAGTGGGCTTCCAATTAAATCTGTTGGACTATAACCTGGTGTTGTGTGATTTTTAACTTTGTGCACCCCAGTTCAACATCGGCATCTCCAAATCATAGTTGAGAGGAGACTGCCTTACTTGCATCTGGATGGGCAAGTTCCACAGTTAGCCACCTTGTCTTGGTGTCTTGAGAATGATAGCAGTCCATTTGCTCCTGAAAATATCACACAATAGGAACATTGGAACATAAGAGCAAGAGGAAATCATTTAATCTGTTGTCACAATGATGGATTTGAACCCTAAAGTACAATGGATATTTTTAACCTTTTAAAGTCCTGTGCAGGACCCATGGAGAGTGAGAGAGAAAGACATTAACGAGAGAGATGATGAGGCTAACTAGCTGCTCCTTATCGGCAGAAAGCCAGGAATTTTTTTTGTGTTTTTCCCTTCGAGGACCTCTGGTCTGTGTATGTGCCAGATGGGGAAACTGTGCTCATGGAAGGAGTTGTGTTCTTGAACTGAGAATTGTGTGTGCTAGCATGGGTTCAAGTGCTAGTTTGCTGTTAAGGTCATAATAAAAGAATACCCAATAAGTACCTTTGTGTTGAAGGTAAAATAAACTGTCTAGCTAACAAACTAGTCAGAAGGGACAAGAATAATCAAACAACTTCCCTTGGAGTTTACCTTGTAGCAGCTGAGAGCCAATACGGAACAGACTTGAGGCTTGGAGCGGAGCAGGGACAGGTTTTGGAATGGGATCTGGCGTGGGCAGTCAGACCATGTGTGGGAGGTCCTGCATTGAGCTGCTGCAGTGTAGTCTTTATTTGTATTTTTTTTATCTGACTATATCTGTCAGATTTTTTATCTGTCACTTGTTTAACTATGTCTTACTTCAAACTTATTCTTTAAACACTTTAAAGTAATGCAATTATTTTTCCTTTTATTCTGTTTTGTAACTAAGATTTGTACCTTGGTACTTGGACCTAAGATAGCACCATAAGAGGCCTTTTCATTGACTCATGTACTTCTGTACTTGAGTACACATGGCAATAAAGGATATTCTATTCTATAAATTTTCTCATTCTGAGTGCTGCCAGCCAACACCAGAAAAAAGAAACAGGACAAAAGGATTCTAAATAACTGCAAAGCCAAAAAAAACCCCAAAACAACTATTCAATGATTAACATTCCACTACCTAATCTTCTTGAACCACTGAGAGAGAAGGATCGAAATCTCATTTAGCTTGTATCTTGTATTGTCTCTCTTTGTGTTCCTAATCTATGTGTGTGTTGTGTTATTCTTTATATTCACACTTACTAATCAATAAACACACTACTTGTTAACTCAAGAAAGCCCAGTTAAATTGGCTCATTTTAAAACACTTTCATTTTTTAGGGAGACTGTCTAGACTATTCCACCATTCAAGTAGATCATGGCTGATCATCACTCTCGACGCTCCGTTCCCACACTACCTTTATAGCATTATTAGTCTCTGGAACCTATCAAGTTCTGTGTTGAACATGCTCATTGATTGAACTTCCACTACACTCTGGGGTAATGAAGAAAATTCTCCTCATATCATTCTTAATTGTTTGAGACAATGTCCCATGACTTTAGACTCGTCAGTCAGAGGAAACATCCAATCTGCATTCAACTGGTTACAACCTGCAAGAATTTCGTAAGCTTCAATGAGTTCACTGCTCAATATTTGAAACACCAAAGAATACAGGCTCAGTTTACTCAATGTCTCCTAATAAGAAAATTCAGGAATTAGTTTGGCTGCACTCCCTCTATAGCAGAAGAAAAGCAGAACAATTATATTTTTTTAACAACGTGGTTCATTGCTGAACAATGTACTTCCATTAAGAAAAAGAACTAATGTGTATTGTATGAAATACTTAGAAAAGTATCTACATACTTGTCAGTTGCTGAACGCCCTTGTTGATAACTTTTTCAATTCCAATATTTTCACAGATGTTCTCTTCATTGGCCTTGTAGTGCTAGTGGTAATTTAAAAAATCCAGAACTTGCTACCTGTATATTTTCTTACACAATATTCCTCACTTCATACATTATCTTTATTGACTTTAATTTGTTTACTACTCTTCTATTTCCTCAACTTCATGATCACATCCACCCACAGACTTCTAACTCTCTAAATCTATAACAAAGTCCAGCTCCTCTATCAATTATACATCTTTCCTGTGCCCTCTGCTCTTCAAACTCTAGCACACTGAAACATCTCACCCTACTACTCCAACAGTGGTGACAGATCCTTTAGTAATTCCACTATTCAAAAATTAGGCTATCATTGTATACATCTACATGCTGCTTAAAAAGTGGTTGACAATACAAGAGTAAGTCCTTCCAACATTGGGAGTTCCCACAATTCTAGATCAGAATTCTGGCAACACAAGGACAAGAGAAAAGGGCAGGTGTAGATTGTATGCTATGTGAAGCTTGTTCCACTGTTTAATACAATCAAGGCTGATCTTTGACTTCAATTTTAGTTTCTGCCAAATCCTTTGATTCCCTAAGAGACCAAAAATCTGTTTATTCCAAAATGCATTCAATGACATGCCCATGGAAAAATAATTCCACAAGCTCACATGATTTTAAGTGAAGGAATTTCTCTTAATCTCAGTCTTAAATTATCCTCTCCATAAACTTAGACAGTCCCTGATTTAAATTGGTTTAGTTTCCTCAACTAGTGGAAGCTTCTCATTAGTTACCCTGCCAACCCTTGGAGAATATGAAATGAGCTTTTTTTTTCTCTCAATTCCAGAGAATAGAAGATCAATTTACTTAGTCATTCATCAAAGGACAGCCTTCTCAGCCTAGCAAATAAGCTAGAGTCTAAAAATGTGGCATTGGAAAAGCACAGCAGGCTAGGCAGCATCAAGGAACAGGAGAGTCCTCACTCACTCCTAGGAAATAAACTAGTCAATCTTTGCTATACAGACTTCGATACAAGTATATTGTTACAGAAATATAGAAATCAAAATTGCGTACAGAAGTCCAAGTGTGGTCTTACCAAAGCCCTCTGCTGTTGTCAAAAAATATCCTTAATCCTCTACTCCTATTCTCTTTCAACATTAAGGTCAACATTCTGGTACCTTCCTATTGCTTGTTGCATGTGCAAACTAACTTTCTGTGTTCACCCAAGTCTCTCTGAACATCAACTTTTACAAGTTTTATGACTTTCAAAATGATTCTGTTTTTCTATTCTTGCAAACAAGGTGAATAAGCTCACACACCCTGACTTTATACTCCATCTGCTATTCAGTTGCCCACTCACTTAACAAGTCTGTATGTCTTTGCAGACCATCTGAGTCCTCCTCACAGTTCACATTTCTGCCTAAATTTGTACAATTAATTCTAAAGGAATGACCCACCATCCATAGTCAATTAAAGTATCAAACTTAAAGAAATATATAACTCACAAAGAACAATATAGTGCAGAACAGGCTCTTTGGCCCTCGATGAAATTAGAGATTAAATTAAAGGTTGGATGACTGGCTAGAATATAAAGAGAATGACTAAAATATTAATCAGGAGGAACAAATTAGAGTACAAGAGGAAGCTAGCTAGGAATGTAAAAACAGAAACCAAGCATTCCTATTGTTATCAAGACAAGGATGACCCCTCCGATAAAAACAACCCGAAATACCCAGGGAGATTTGCCTCGCTCTCTAAACTGTTAAAAGAAGTGTGAAAAGTGATATAATCTGCCTGTCATCCCAATCTATTATAAACGAATGGTTAAATGAAATAAACCCCTGACAATCACAATATAATCAACAAGTAACAATTTATTTATCAAACTCTTAACAGTAAACAAATTAACTAAACTGTTAACAAATTGAACAATTCCCCTCCAACTACTAATTATTCCCAAATAAAACAAGCATTCTAATAGTATGCAGTTCCAATAAATTATTATAAATCCCACTTACATAAACAAAATTTTAAAAAAATTAGAATTGAGTCTCTCTAAATTACAGTCAGTTTACATCTTCCAGAATATTCTGTATCTTCTCCATTGATCTTCTATCAGGAACGTCTTCTCAGTTAAATTCTTTGGTCAGGGATGCCTTCTCCATCAAATACTTTTGTCAGGAATATTAGCTACAGGTGCTTTTTTTAGATGATGTTTACTCTGAGGCTTAGAGAATTCTGGGAGAGCCAAAAATTCTTTCTTTCGAGCTGATGGTTGTCAATTTGGGGGCAGATGGCAGTTCACTCTTTGTACAAATGCCCTCTTTTTTATACCCTTGATGATCAATCAATATTTTTACAATCAGATTGGTCCTAGGTTGTCTAAACTATTTGATTTAAATTTGATAGGTGTTTATTATCTAAGGACTTGGTTCAAATTGATTGGCTGAATTTAAGACATGTTGTCTTGGTAAAAACACTGCTTGGACTGTGAACTGTACAGCCTTTTGGTACAAATATTTCACTTCAGCTCCTCCGTGCACCTGCAAACCCACAGACATCCTTTATGAATCGCTAAGTATAGAAAAGGTACATCATCTTTTAAAGGGGCCACTCACTGCTTTTCCCATTTTAAAATTTTACAATTTTACAAACACCAACTTCACAATACTATTGACGTTTGTGAGAAGATTTGTAGCTTGGGTGCTCGTTGTCGTGATTCTGTTCGCCGAGCTGGGAATTTGTGTTGCAGACGTTTCGTCCCCTGTCTAGGTGACATCCTCAGTGCTTGGGAGCCTCCTGTGAAGCGCTTCTGTGATCTTTCCTCCGGCATTTGTAGTGGTTTGAATCTGCCGCTTCCGGTTGTCAGTTCCAGCTGTCCGCTGCAGTGGTCGGTATATTGGGTCCAGATCGAGGACAGATTCAATCCATAAGCACATCGACCTGGATCCAATATACCGGCCACTGCAGC
>NC_057711.1:48074770-48092668 GCF_004010195.1 Chiloscyllium plagiosum
GTGAATCGGATTCCTGTGAGTGTGGCGTTGATGATCCGGTGTGTGTTCTCTATTTCTGTGTTTTTAATGATTACAAAGGTTATAATCATTTTCATCAACAGATGCCTAAGGGAAAGACAACGGAATGAGGACATGCCGCAACCCAAAGGACTAGCGACACTACCATACATCAGGAGCATTTCAGAACTGACAGCCAGACTACTGCGACCACTAGGACTTATAACAGCACACAAACCAACAGCCACTCTCAGACAACAACTCACCAGAACGAAGGACCCGATACCCAGCATGAGCAAAACTAATGTAGTGTACAAAATCCCATGCAAGGATTGCACAAAACACTATATAGGACAAACAGGAAGACAGCTAACGATCCGCATCCATGAACACCAACTAGCCACGAAACGACACGACCAGCTATCCTTAGTAGCCACACACACAGATGACAAGCGACATGAATTCGATTGGGAAAACACTACTATTATAGGACAAGCCAAACAGAGAACAGCCAGGGAATTCCTAGAGGCATGGCACTCATCCACAGATTCAATCAAGAAGCACATCGATCTGGACCCAATACCGACCACTGCAACTGACAGCTGGAACTGACAACCGGAAGCGGCAGATTCAAACCACTACAAATGCTGGAGGAAAGATCACAGAAGTGCTTCACAGAAGGCTCCCAAGCACTGAGGATGTCACCTAGACTTGGGACGAAATGTCTGCAACACAAATTCCCAGCTCGGCGAACAGAACCACAACAATACTATTGACATTTAAAAACATTAAGAACAAGTAAAATGGGTTTTGGTCCTCGACAGATTGAAACTAGGAATTTAGTAGTCGATGATAAAGAAATGGTGGAGGAAATGAACAAATATTTTGTACTTGTCTTCACTATAGAGAATACAAACAGCATTCCAATAATAGCCATAAATCAGGAGGTGACTTGACTGAAGTAAGTAAGATTATGAATGGTCTTAACAATGTGAACTTGGAAAGCTTCCTTCAGTGCATCAGTCCATAACTAGAGGAAACTATTTTAATGTTTGGGTTTGCTCTTTTAGGATAGAGATAAAGAGAATTATTTTTCTTTTGAGAGGGTTATGTGACTTTGGAACTCACTTTCTCAAAAGACGATGGAGACAGTGGTCATGAATATTTTTATGACAGCAGTGGATAGATTCTTGTTAGGCAGAGGAATCAAAGCTTCCTATTGGTAAATGAGAATGTGGAATTTGGAATACAGACCAATTGAATATGACGTCGTTGAATGACAGAGCAGGCTTAAGGGGTTGCATGATTTATTTCTGTTCCTATTTCACATGTTTATATGTAAACTTAGATGCATCACTCTCTGTCTCTTCATATAACTTATTAATAAAAATCATAAATAGCTGAGCCCTGATCCTTTTGGCACTCACAAGTCACAGGCTGCCAACTTGGAAATTCCAAATTTTTAAGCCTATTTGTTGCTTCTTGTCAATTTACCAATCTCTATCTATGTTCATATATCACCCTCAACTCCATGAGCTCCTTTGATGCCTATTAGCTTTTGTGTGGCACCTTATGGAATGCTTTTTGGAAATCAGAGTATACGACAGGTTCCCCTTTATCCATCCTCTTGAGTCACATCCTCAAAAATGGAAATAGGTTTATTGAGAAAGATTTTCATTCTGTAAAACTATGAGGGGACTCAACATAGAAGCATTGTTGGAGGCTGCCAAATTTTTGTTAAGACTAGAAGTCTGACCTTACCCCCAAACAGGAGATTATTTTTTCATCAGAGATCTCAAATCAAAATTATGAGAGGACTGTACAGAGTAGATAGGGAGAAACTGTTCCAATTAGTGGAAGAATTGTACATCACACCTTATGATGTATTTTATGGACTCTATGATACATGTCTGAAATATGCCCCTATGGCAGCTGCAATTCACATGAACTGAATTTGTAATAACATTTACAAAACAATTCTCTTGCTCAAGTCATATTACAGTAAAAATTGTGTTTTCTGAAGAGTAGTAATTGCTGAAATGTAGGAATTTTGTACTGATTAGTTTGCACAGTGCATGCTCATACAAATTGCAATGTGATAAATAACCCGGTAATCTGTTTTAATTATATTGGATGAGCAACAAATAATGACTATAGTACAGGGGAGTGCACAACGGCGACTCTTCAAATCATGGCAACTTTCATGCCCACAGGTCAGACAGGGCATCCTTTTAATACAAGCAGCAGCTTTTGTGATGCAGAAATCTCTCAATACTGCGCCAACATAACAGTCTATTCTAAAGTGTCCAGTGTGGAATTTGAAAACTACAATTTCCTGACACAAAGGAGAGATGACTACTAGGCCAGAATGAGACTGGAAACATGGCAACTTCTCAACACCTGAGTGTGGACAACTAATTTAAATAATTAAAGGCTACGAAAGGTGCCATATGTGCAGACTTGTAAATCTTTCACTGTACTCATGTGAGTACATGTTACAGTAAAGCTAATTCTGATTTGAGGGAGCACTTTGTGCTGCTTCGTCAGCAGCAGAGTGGCTCTCAAATGCACTTGATGACCAACTCTTATGAAACAAAATAAGGGACTTCCCACCAATGGACAAAAGGCTGTTGGTGACCCTAGGATTTAGGAGAGTTGGGGGGCAGGCAGGGGGGGGAATTGTGTGGCTGGCATTCCACAAACCAAAACAACATTTGGTGACCATTAGCCACCGCGCAGATACTCATAAGTAAACAACATGCTAAACCAACATCAGTAATACCTAAAGGTACTTGTTTGACTGTGATCAGAACCAAAACGTTTAGTGCAAAATAATCCCAAAGCAATTAGGTTAAGAAAGTTTTCTTTCCCCTAATACCAGTATATGTTACCGAACACTAGATCCTCGTCAGTTTCTCACAAATGTCTCTGGCAACAAAGCTGGCATGACTGATATTTGTGATTGTAAAGTAATTGACAGGTTATACAGTGGCTAGAAATACATCAGTCTTTGTTACATTGGAGATACATTTAGGCCAATATACAATAATGCCTATGAATGTTCTTTTTTGTTCTCTGGTTCCATTACTTTCAAATCCTCTCAACCCACTCCTGTATTAGTGGATATCTTTACCATCTATTTGGTGACCCAGATATATTAAAATTGACACCATGAAGACACACTTATGCTTTACAGCATTGATGCCATGTCTTGAAGTTAATCTAGGCATTTGTTCAGTATAACATTGTGTTCTCTCCCTCTGCCTTACAGCAAATTAGATTATCATATAAGAAAATTAGATTATCATACAAGCAGTTGCATATACTCCTTTCATCTTACTCAGAGGGTGGTGAAAGTCTGGGAATCACTGCCTGAAATGGCGGTTGAATCAGAAACATTGTTACATTTAATCAGCATTTAGATATTCACTCCTGTTGTCATAACCTCCATGGCTATGGAGCAAAAGCTGGAATATGGGATTATTGCAGTCAGATCATTTTTGACCAGTGCAGACACAGCAGTATGAATAGTCTCCTTCTGTGCTTTAACAGTCTGAGAGTCTGTGGTGTAGTCCTTTGTGTTCCTTGCTGTAATTGTCCATTAATTCCAATTGCAAATACGTCAAGATAAAAGACAATTTGACAAATCTATCCACTTGAACATACTTGCTAAATTCGTAAACAAATCTCCACTGGTAGGCAATGGGTAAGTATTATTGTCAATCATATTATTTGATCTTTGTTTACAATCTCCACAATCTGAATGGGCCCATCTGCTTTTTTTGAACTACCACAATGAGTATGACCCATTCTCTGCTGTTCACCTTTATCATCATGTGTTCTTTTTAATCTACTCAGCTCTTCACTTAATGCTTCTAAACATACATAAGCACTGACCTAGCTTTGCAAACCGATAGCGGTACATTGTCTTTTATCTTGACCTTGGCCTTCTGATACTTAATTTTATCATTTGGCCCTCCTTGATTGAAGCACCTTTCTTGCTATTTTAGCATTTTCTAAATGTTAAATGTGTTCTTACTGATCCTAGTTGAATGTAATTTGGCCAAGTTTAACTGTTCTTTTCAAGCTAATTCCTTCCCATCAGGAGATTTTGTTCTCTCCTACTATTACCAATGGAAATTAGGAGAAGGACTAATTGTATTCAACCCTAAGACTGATGTGACCAAGCTTTGGAATTCTGTCATTGGAATAACGAGTCAGTTTCACACCAGTTTTGCACAAGGGAATGTGATTTTGAGATATCTTGCACTCACCTTCCCAGATAACACATGTCTGCAGCTGCATCAAAATCAGCCTTGAATCTCCATGCTTCATTTTTACAGTGGGTACTAAAGACTTGTCTTCAACCTTTTTAATCTCTCATTATATATGTGCCGTTTTACTCATTTCCTGATTGAACACAACTCTTGAACTTTCGCCTTGCTAACACCAACTTTTGTTTCACTTCTGTCACATGAGCATTCAGGATTTCCAGGCTCTTGAACTATCACATGGCTGCAACCTAGAGTTCTACACTAACCTGGATCATGACTGTTTCATCAGCTTCAGCATGTTGTCTGAATATGAACAACTTTCTCACAAGCAGAGGGCTTTGATCAGAAACAAAAGCATTTAAATTACTGATGCCTACCATAGCAGCAGTAAACTTTGCTCTCGTGGTCTAGTTGAATTTCACTGAAATCCAGGGCACCGCCCCTGTTGGCTCAGGATAAGAACTCCTTTGCAATTGTGTTGACAATAGATCTGAACCCTGAAGTGTTATGGGTATTTTTAATTCCAAAATATTTTAAAATTAAGACTATCGCATGCAAAAAACACCTGGCAGAGTCAATTCTATCTGGCAGAGTCTGATGTGGGACCCATGGAATGTCACAGTTGATGAAGTCTCAGGAAACTGCAGCCAGTAAGGGAGAGAAAGAGATGTAACAGGAAGCGATAACATGTGGGCCTGATTATCTCACCATCTCAGCAGATTTTTTATGTTTGCCCTTCCAGGAATATACTTTTAAAAAATTACTGGTCTGTGTGTGCTAGTGGGACAATGTGTGTTAGTAAATTGTGGTTCATGTGTACTAGCTTAGGTTCACACAACATTGTGCTGTGAAGGTCAGTCTAAGATCTACTTACTATTCATTGCAGGCAACCAGATTCTGTTATTCCAATAGCTACCAACCAACTATCAGTAAAAAGAAAACAGGACAGAAGGATTTCAATGAATCTGCAAAAGCCAAGAATCCTGAAATCAATTATTCAGCTATTAACGCTCTAATATCTGTTCTTCGTAGATGAACTAGAGAGACTAATCTCCATATTTTTTAAGTTTTATTTTGTTTTGGACTTAGTTCATGTTCCTACTCTGTGTTTATGGAGTGTCTTCTATGAACGCAAGAAAGCCTTGTTAAATTGGTTCCCTTTAAAGCATACATTTGGCATAAAGGCATCTGTTGGGGAGGGAACATTTTTAAATTAACTTTGGGTGGAATATTCCCAGGAGATGAATGACATGGCCGATGGTGTGCAATTTGGAAGAATTGTGTGAGATATTGAGCAAAGACTTCTTGACATCAAGACCATTTTCAAACTAAGCCCTGGCCTGATTCTCGATAATGAGTGGCAAGCAGCCTATTAAAAGGGTTAATTGCTTATCATCATGATTGTTACTATTTTACATTACTCATTATCATGTAGCTCCTATTCTCCCAACCTCCTGGGTAGAAACTAGATGGTGAGGATTCCTGACCTGAACATCAGTGTGGGTAACAGACATTTATAGCTCACCAGTTGATGCTCCATACCTTCAACTTGGAAATCGAGCATCAACATCTCAGGGCAGGTTGTTTGGATAGCAGTTGCATTCACCCCCACATTCATAGACGCTGGCATCTGCATCATCATGACACACCTCTAATACACTTCCAATATATTTCTGCACTTTAATACTGCACTCTGGAGTACACCAGCTCCTTTCATTGCAATGCTGCTGACATAGTCACAGTCACAGAATCATACATTACAAACAATGTTGCAGACACCAACATCACTATCCCTGGTAAGGCCTGTCCCAATGGAAGGACAGTCACAGCAGAGGTGGTGACAGAGTGGTATAGAGTCAGGAGGAAGTTGCTCTGGGAGTGCTCAACATTGACTCTCGACCCCATGAGGTCTCATGGCATCAGGAGAAACTTGTGCCAGGAAGCTTCCTGCAGTTTACCATGAACAGCCCCACTCAGCTGAAAAACCAACAATCCTCCATATCTACCAATAACTGGAGGAAGCACTTAGGCTGGTAATATACTGTGGCTGAGAGATTTCAATGTCCAACACCAAGCACGGCTTGGCAGCAGCACTATGGACAGAACTGCTCTATTCCTCCAGGAGATAACTGCTAGACTGGGTCCACAGCAGGTGGTGAGGGAGTCAACAAGAGGGGAAAACATATGTGATCTCATCCTCACCAATCTACCTATTGCAGACATATCTGTTCGTGACAGTATCAGTGAGAGTGACTAGTGCACAATCCTTGTGGAGACAGATTCCTGGCTTCACACATAATGTGGCACCAGTACTGCGCTAAATGGGATAGACCTCAAGACTACGTATACATGGGACGCTGTGGGCCATCAGCAGCAGGAGAATCATACTCCAACACAATCTGCTAGCTCATTACTATCAAGCTAGGCATCCATCTTGGTTTAATGAAGGGTGAAGGAGGGCATGCCAGGGCCAGCACCAGGCTTATTTAAAAATGTGGTGTCAACCTGATGATGCCACAAAACAGGACTGTGTGCGCTAAATAGCTTAAACAGCAAATGACAGACAAAGTTAAGTGATTCCATAACCAATTGGTCAAATCTAAGTTTGACAATTTGGTGAAAGTTAAAAAACTCACTGGGGAGGCAGCTCCACAAATATGACCATCCTCAATGATGGGCAAGCCCAACACATCAGTGCAAAAGACTGAAGCATGCGCAAAACTCTTCACCAGAAATTTTTGGCCTCCTCCAGACATCTCCAATATTACAAACACCAGTCTTCAGTCAATTCAATTCACATTATATCAGGGATATATTCCAGGAATAGCACTCAACACGTGCTGCAGAACTTGCCACACAGTAGCCAAAATGTGACAGTACAACTACAATGTCCTATACATGAAAGCAGAACAAATCCAACCTGGTTCATTACTGCCCCACTGTCATCAGAGTTTTGAACAGATCTCTCAAATATTAAATATTACAGCACTTTCTCTGTAGCTGTAACACTACATTCTGTATTCTGTTCTATTAGCCTGATGTACTTATGAATGACATGCTTTGAGAGTTTGCAAAACAATACTTTGCACTGTATCTCAAACGTGTAACAATAATAAATCAAATCAAAGAAAATGCTGACTTTATCATTTTCTATTTTTTTCAGCTAATGTAAAGCCCTCATTTGTGATTATTCCAGTCATCTTTGTTTAGGTTTAATTCCCCTATTGTACTCAAATATATCTTCAGTGCATTTGTTCATTAATCCACCATGCTAACTTACTGTGTACTTAATATGATTTGCACATGAGGCAATCTTTCAGATTTCTCAAACTTCCTCAATATCAACTTCAGGAATTCTAAAAATATGTCACAATGTTCTTCAAAAGGGGAAGGAATGTCTCCAGAAATTGTTGCTAGCCTATTCATTGGGAGACCCAAGTAATTTTCTGGGCAGCCAGTTTTGAATCTGCTGAGGCAAATGGATTTTGAATTTAATTTTTAAAAATCTGAATTTAAGAGTCTAATGATGACCGTGAAAGCATTGTTGATTGTCAGGAGAAACCCATTCAGTTCATGAATGTCCTTTGTGGAAGGAAACTACCATTGTCAACTAGTCTGGCCTACATGTGACTCGAGACCACAGCAATATGGTTGACTTCATACAGACCTCAGGCATTGCTAGGTGGGAAATAAATACTGGCCTAGCCAGTGATACCACATCCTGTGAATGAATAAAAGAAGTCTAATTTCTTAAAGAGAAATGTGAGAAAATAGTAGAGGCTTGTTGTTACCTTTTCATCATTTGTTGAAAGGAATTTTAAAAAATGACATATTCATCATGTTTATATCTAAATGCAGGCAGACATTATGGAATAACTTTATTTATACCACTCCCCCAGAAAGTGCAGTTCTTGCATTAAACAATATTTACCATCTGCTGAGAAAATGTCTGCTTCTCTTGCCACAGTGGCTGCCGAACAGGCTGTGTAGTTCCTGTATTTTATATTATTTTGATAGTTGCTGTTAGGAATATTTTCAGCATTATGATAACGTAGCAGTGATTCTTTAGATGAGTATACTTGAGGACTTTCACAAATGGTAACAGAATATTTGGAGTTGGAGTATTATTATTTTTGGAGAAATAGGAATGGGTTTCTTAGTTTATGATTTCAGTTTCTTGAAAGGTTGTGATGGTTTGTGTGGAAGCCACTTAAGGCATGTCAGATTGCAGGAATGGACCAGAGAATGCTTTGTTATTCTCAAGTTCTCAGCAGAGTCTACACTTTCCAATGGGCATGTGTCTCACAGATGTTTAACTGACATGCTTGTTGTTGGAGAATGCACTCTGTGAGGGAATGCCACATCTTGAAGCCAGCAGTATAGTTGTGCTCGTTTGTGTGTGATGGCAAGGGGCCCTGTGATAGTGGGTAGGCCTGACACACAGGCTCATCTCGTTGAGGACAGCAAGCACTGATCTGTTTCAACTGACTTGTGGATAGAGGAAATAAACGAACAGTACACAAATCTAAGCCACTGTACAGCACTCTGGCCTTGTCTGTTGCAACATGCATCCCATGAAGAAGTAAACATTGTAAACTTCACCAAGTATAGTATGTTGCATGCCATACATTCTGCTGTGAATGCTAGTCATAATGGTTGTCTCCAAAATTCTATCCACTCCTCTGTTGCCTGCCAGTCCACATCTCACTCCCTATTTCTTTAAAAACTTCAAAGTTGGCTTTGACTCTGGAGAATATTGTTGTCAGTATGTTTTGTTAGCAAACCATGCTTATTATGTTTACATGGCTTCTTTACTCTATTTTTAATCAAGGTATTCTGTGTCTATGCCCTGCACTCTTATATGAGGTGACATTTTAAAAATATTTGTTGAAGGAATGTGAGCTTTACTGGCTGGGCAAGCATTTATTACAAAAACTTAATTGCCCTTGAGAATGTGGTGGTGAGTCACCTTCTTGACCACTCAGTCCTTATGGTTTAGGAACACCCACAGTGCATTTAGAGGGTGAGTTCCAGGACTTTGCCTCAGCGTCTGTGAAGGGACAGTGACACATTTCCAAGTCAGGATGGTGTGTGATTTGGAGGTGAACATGCAAGTCGTGGTGTTCCCATGGATCTTCTGCTCTTGACCTTCTAGGAGGTAGAAGTTAATGGTTTGGAAGGTGCTGCCAAAATTGCCTTAGTAAGTTTCTGAAATGCAACTTGTAGATGAGACACATTGAGTTTTAATGCTGAAGGTTGTGAAATTAGGGTTGAACCCATCCAGGATATTGGAAGGTATTCCATTACACTTCAGATTTGTAGATGATGAACAGACATTGAGTTAGTCTCCTAGCTCTGACCTGATGTTATAGCCACCATATGTATATGATTTGTTGAGTTCAATTCTGGTCAATGGTAACCCCCAGATTATTGATATTGGAAGATTCAGTGATGATGATGCCTTTGAAGGTCAAGGGAAATTGTTATATTCTTTCTTGTTGAAGATGATCATTGCCTGGTACTTGTGTAGTGCAAATGACACCTATCACTTATCAGCTCAAGCCTAGATGTTTTCTGGATCTTGCTGTATTTGGACCATGGACTGTATAGGATCTAAAGAGTGACAAATGGTGGTGAAACATTGTGCAAACATTAGTCAACATCTCTACTTCTGACCTTATCATGGAGGGAAGGTGATAGATGAAGCATTAGTTGGGCATTACTCTGAAGAAGGAGACAGTGAGGTCTGCAGATGCTGGAGATCAGAGTTGAGAGTGTGTTGCTGGAAAAGCACAGCAGGTTAGGCAGCATCCGAGGAGCAGGAAAATCAATGTTTCGGGCCAGAACCCTTCATCAGGAATGAGGCTCCGGTCCGAAACGTTGATTTTCCTGCTCCTCGGATGCTGCCTGACCTGCTGTGCTTTTCCAGCACCACAATCATTACCCTGAAGAACTCCTGCAATGATGTCCTGACGTTGAGATAATGATCTCCAAGAACCATAACAAAACCCCTTTGTGCTGAGGATGGCTCCAGCCAGCAGAGAGTTTTCTCCTAACTCCAAATTACTCAAGTTTCTTTTGGAATTCAGTTTTTCTGGCCAAAGTCACACATACAGCATTAATGTCACGGGCTGTCACTCTCACCTTGCCTCTAGAATTCAGCTGCTTTGGTTTGATCCAATACTGTAATGATGTCAGGAGCCAAGTTATTCTGGTGGAAACAGAACAGGGTGTCAATCAGCAGGCAATTCTTTTGCAAGTGCAATTTGATAACGTTGTTGATGATCCTTCTATCATTTCCCTGATGCTTGAGTATGGACTAATGGGGCTGCAATTGGCCAGGTTGAGTTACTCCTGTTTAGTTTTTGTGCACAGAAGATACCTGGGTAATTTTCCAGAGTGTCAGGAAGATGTCAGTGTTGAAAATTGATTAGATTTGTTTGGATAGAGGGCCAGCTAGTTCTGCATTATGAGTCTTCAGTACTATTACCAGAATGTTGCCAGGCCTTTGTTAAAACTGGTGCCTTCAGCTGTGTCTTGCTATCACATGGGACGAATTGAATTGGCTTTTGTGATGCTGTACACCTCTGGATGAGGCCAAAACAGAGCAGACACTCAACACTTCTGGCTGAAGGTGGATGCAAGTGCTCCAGCCTTGTTTTTCACACAGATTTGCTGGGTGCCCTCATTGTTGCAGATGGGTATACTTGTGGACACCCAGCATCAGATTAGTTGTGTAATTGTCCAAAATCATTCGGCAGCACTCTGGCACTCTGACAGAGTTTCGACCTGATATGTTAGTTGTGGGATCATTTAATCACACCTATTCTTAATCCTGTCTATTCTTAGTTCCTGGCATCTTTAGTTCATCATTATTCTAGAGCAAGACTCTCTCAGTTTCTCCCTTATTTTCTCTTTATTAACACGCATAGACACTTGTTACTAAATGCAGCCTAGTACAGTGCTTTACTGCTGCTTCATTACACGCTTCTTCCTGACTAGGTAATTTGTTCTGTGAATATCAGAATACCAACATCAGTTACACAATCAACAATAATGTATTCATATCCCATTTTATGACAGTAATATGGAGGTATGCTTCTGAGATTGCATTTATAAAGCAACTTCCATAATTTCAGTGTTTCATTAACAAAGTCATTTGAGGAGTCAAAGCACAGTTCTAGGGAAGGAATTTGCTCGGGGAAACTGCTGGCTGGATAGCTTTGGAATATGAGAGAATGAGGACCACAGATGCTGGAGATCAAAGTCGAAAATGTGGCACTGGAAAAGTCAGCATGTCTGAAGCAGACAGCATCCGAGGAACAGGAGAGTCAATGTTTCAGGCATAAGTACTTCATCAGGAATGTGGGGGGAGGGGGGTACAAGGGGGCTGAGAGATAAATAAGAGGGGGTGGGGCTGGGGGGAAAGTATCTAGGAAGGAGATAGGTAGATGAAGGTGGGAGGGTGATGGTGATAGGTCAGAGCGGATAGGTGGGAAGGAAGATGGACAGGTAGGACAGTTCAAGTGGGCGGTTCTGAATTGGAGGGTTGTATCGGGGATAAGGTGGGAGGAGAGGAAATGAAGAATCTGGTAAAATCCACATTGGTCCTGTCTTGTTGGAAGGTTCCTAGGCAGAAGATGAAGTGTTATCCTCCAGTTGTTGGGTGGCAAGGATTGAGCAAAGGAGGAGGCCCAGGACTTGCATGTCCTTGTCGGAGTGGGAGGGGGAGTTGAAGTGGTCAGCCACAGGGCGGTGGGGTTGTTTAGTGCATGTGCCCTAGACATGTTCTCTGAAATGTTCCGCATTCTATCTCCACAATGTAGAGGAGACAACATCGAGAGCAATGGACACAGTAGATGAGGTGGGTGGATGTGCAGGAAAATCTCTACCAGATGTGGAAGGATCTTTTGGGGCCTTGAGGTGAGGGGGGAAAGTGTGGGCACAAGTCTTACACCTCTTGTGGTGGCAAGGGAAGGCCAGTGGAGGATGATGCGTTGTAGCCAGAGATTGGTGGGGTGGTAGGTGAGGACTGGGGAGGGGGGGGTTCTATCCTTGTGTATGGGGAGAGGTGGGGTTCAAGGGCGGAGATGCAGAAAGTGGAGGAGATGCACTGGAGGGCATTGTTGAGGGGAAATTGTGGTCCTTGAAGTAGGAGGCCATTTGGGATGTCCTGGAGTGGAATTGCTCCTCCTGGGAGTAGATGCCGAGGAGGTGGAGGAATTGGAAATAACGGATAGCATTTTTAGGGAGGGGGGTAGGCTGGGTGGGTAGGCGTGGGGGTGGGAGGAGGTGTGTTCCAGGTGGCTGTCAGAGTCAGTGGATTTGAGTCAGTCACCAGAAATGGAGATAGAGAGGTCTAGGAAGGGGAGGGGGTTACCGAGATGGTCCAGATGAACTTGAGTTCAGGTTAGAAAGTGCTCGTGAAGTTGATGAACTGTTCAACCTCCTCATGGGAGCACGAGATGGCGCCAATATAGCCATCAATGTAGCAGAGGGAGATATGGGAAATGGTTCAGGTGTAACTGTGGAAGATGAACTGTTCCATGTACCCGACAAAGAGGCAGGCATAGCTAAGGCCCATGTGGGAGCTTTGGAATATGGCTGGGTGCAGCTGGAAATAACTAAATTTGACATAATGGATTGATCTTGAAGAATAAATTTGAATTTTGCTAGCCTAGCCAGCAACACCCTCATACCATGAATGAGTATGTTTATCATGTTGAGTTGAAAACCCAATGTTGATAATTATAATTGGAGGATCCCTGTTGCATCAGATTAAGAAAACAAGCAATATAATCTATGGAATTTATGAAGAGTGGTGATAGAGCAGATAATTCTTCCAACTCAATAACACTAGGAAGTTACATTGACTTTGTTCACAGAACCATTCTACTTTATCGAGATCTCATCACCCTTCCAATTATCAGATAATCGGTCCTCTATGAGTTCCAGGTATTCTGCCCCTGCAGAGTGCTCACACTATTTCGGATTCAAAAAGCCCACACTCATTGGTACTCTGCTTCTCTGCCAATTGCTTCAGAAGATGGAATCATCCCAAACTAAGTTGCTGGATTTATTTGTAGAAATGAAAGAAGGTAGGGCAGACAATCTAATGTACAATGGCAGCACTCAATAATCTTTTATTTGATGTTGCATTCAGCCTAAACTTTAGTGATTAAGCCTCTTTACCAGTATAATATAAACAGAAATTTAACTCCAAGGTGCAAAGTGGCAGGATGCTAACATGGTAGCTTCAGAAGGAAACTAACTGATAGTAACTGCTGGAGATCCTTTACATCCTCCTGCCCAATAGTTTGCCATAACAGGTGTCCACTGGCAGTCAGCTACATTGAGGCGATGTGTGTCAGTCTGTGTGCGGGAAGGGAATTGTGAAGGGTTGATGGAGTGGAGGACCTCAACCAACTGGAGCCTAGACATTTCACCTGGGGCCTGAAGAAGCACTTCTGTTTCTTCTATAACTATGTTTATTTATTTCCATAACGCAAATCACCAGAACCTAGCAACAACTTCCTCATTTGCTGAGTTTAAGTTGATTAGTCTGCCACTTAATCCGTATAGACGATATTCCCTGGTACTGTGCAGCTTAGTTGTATTTCTTTATAAGTGTATAAGGGGTTTGTACTCATTGGCAGTTTTCAGTGAGCATGGCATCCATTTGACAGAGGTAGATTTAGTTTACTTTGTGTAAGTTTGCGTAGATAATGGTATACTCAATGCAAATTTAAAGTCAGGTTTGACCCATTGGCAAATGGGCGAATTTACTACACAACAGGAATGGACTGGCAAATAGAGTTCCATCCAATCTACCCCTTTTGTATCAGAGAGAGAGGCAGCTCAAATTAATCCTGACTACTCCCTAGCATTAGCTTAAAGCTTTTATTCAGTTAAACCCACTGCCTGATTTGCATAGTCTGATTAGAATGATTTATTTAAATATTGAATTGCATATAATTTATAGAAGATAAAACCCAAAATAAACCATAATCAAGTTACAGTCTTGAATATAACAGTATAATACTTTCTCTTAGCCACATTCATAAATTGAATGATCTTTAGTTCGATATTGTTTACAATCCCTAATAATGGTTTCCTGCCAGAATTAATATATATTAAAGCTTTGGACAAAGACTACTTCTGCCAAAATGTGTCACCATCATAGAACATTAAAAAAACTTTTTAAAAAGGAGTATGAGTATATTATTCAGCTTCTCAAGACTACTCTCTCTTTCAATAAAATCATGTCTTACTTGGACATAGTCCACTTTCCTGCCCTCCCATTATCTTTGATGTGGAGAATCCGGTATAGGACTGGGGTAGACAAAGTTAAAAATCACACAGCACCAGGCTATCATCCAGCAGGTTTATTTGGAAGTACAAGCTTTCAAAGCACTACTCCTTCATCAGGTAGCTAGCGGAGCAGGATCATAGGACACAGAATTTATAGTAAAAGATCAAAGTGTCATACAAACCTGTTCAATAGTTGTGTGATTTTTAACATTATCCTTGATGCAGCTGTAGATCAAAAGTCTGTCTAATACAAGTTTGAATATATTCACCCAGCCTTCAATCCCCTGGGAGAAAGAATTCCAAAAGTCAACCACGCTCAGAAGAAATTCCTCCTCATCTCCATCTTAATGAGAGACTCCTCATTTGGAAACATGCTTCTAGTTTCTTCGATGAGGAGAAATATTCTGTCAGCATCTATTCGTCAAGCCTCCTCAGAATCTTTATTGTTTCAATAACGTCTATAACATATAGTTAGGCCATTTAGGACTGAGATAAAACAAACATTTCATCACTCAGAGGGTGGTCACCCTGTGGAATTTGCTACAATGGAAGTCTGTGTGTAACACAGGTTGCTGAATACATTCAATAAATAGATTTTTAAAATATATATTGAAGGCCTCAAGGAGTATGGTGAGAAAGTGGAAATGTGCTATTGAGCTATGATCGTATTGAATAATGGAGCAAGCTCAAAGGGCTGAATGGCTGACTCATGCTCCTAGATTCTATAACATCATCTCTTCATTTTACTGAATTCTAATGAGTATCAACCTGACCTGCTAAACCTTTTCTCATTAAACACAACTCCTTTACCCCAGGATTAAGCCTAATGAACCTTTCCTGAACTGCCTCCAATACAAGTAAATACTGTGTAAGCATGGGCCTTGGTTATCTCAGTTGGCTGGACACTTAGCAATCAATACAAAGATACTAATGCAGAGGTTCAGTTCCTACATTACTGAGATCATCATGAAAGTGCCACCTTCTCAACCTTACCCCTTACCTGAGGTATGGCAATACTCAGGATAAAACTGCTAGCCATTGTCTGTCTCTTCTCTCTCTGTCTCTGTCTCCGATGCAAGAGCAGCAATGGTGCCTTTAATTTTCTTTCCATCTTTTGATTCGATTCATGCTCTGCCTGAGGGCAGTCCTTGAATTATGTTTTATCCTGAGCCTTTTTCTTGGTAAATTTTATCAGTGGTGGTTTGCCAATGTGTTCCACTTTTAGAAGCAATGCAATTCAGCAGGTTGCAGGTTTGTCACCGCCGAATGGATATTGAACCCACAAGTAATGGTATTATGTTGAAGTGCTTGCCAAATGAGTTAACCAGCCTCCTTCCTCATGGAATAATGAGATTAAAACTGTATGCAGTATCCTAGTGAACTCTCGCCAATGTGCGATATAATTGTAGAAAGAATTACGTACTTTTTCTCATCCATCCTCCTTGCAACAAAGGACAATATTCAATTTACCTTGATAATAAAATATTACATTAAATAGCAACCTTTTTAATACATGCATGAGTTCGAACAAATTCATCTGCATTTCAACATTCTACAAGATTTTTTTCATTTAACTAGCATTCTGTCCACTCACATTTCCCATCCTATCTTTATACCTTTCCAAATTATCTCTGAACTGAGGGACAGTCTATGACAACCCCTTTGCAGTCTTTTCATCCAGAATTTTGACCAAAAACTGTCAGGATCCAAAAAGCATGCCTCCCACCTCCTGAATGAATTTACCTGGGGCAGCTCACCAATAAGTTGCCTGGAACTGGGTTTCTTGTTCAAATAGGCTATTGATGTCATCTTCGAACTGCCAGCCCGATTGGAGGACAATGGCTACTACTGAGACATACAGATATTCTGCAGCAACCTCCAGATATAGCTAACAAATTTATTTTAGATATGGAGCTGGAGCTGAAACCCGTCTAACCAGATTATTTGAATCACAAGTACTGCCCATCCTGTGGCACTCAGGTTGTCATTCTTGTATCACTGCTCTGCGCTGTTGCCTTTCTCACTGACTTTCTCTCTCCACCCCAACATTAACTGCAACCACCATCCCATTTTGGTTTGCAGCCCTCCCTGCAACCCTAGCTATAATATTCACCAGGAATCTGGTCCCAGGGCAGTTCAAATGAAGCATGTCCCAAAGCTGCAGCTTCCTTTCCCCCCTTTACTGGTGCCAGTGCCCATTTACCCAGACCACACTTTGAATTGTACATTTCACTCTTTAATCACATTTACCCTATGAAAATTTAAAATAAAAGAAAATGGTCGGTTAATAATCTAGTAATCTTATTATATTTGTCCATCTGCTTTTTAATTTATCCTCCACTTGTTCATAAACTCTTAGCAAAACCACCTTCTTCTTTCGACCTACGTTGATGACAATCATTAGCATGCCAATCATCATTCATAACATGTGGATCCATCCCCTGCCCATTCAAAATTTCTACCCAGCCCAAGGAGATGTCCTTAACACTTGCACAGAGGAGGTTATATAACCTTTGGGACTAACAAACCTGGAAGCAAAAAAATTCCATGTGGTGCAGTGGACAGTTATCTCATTCTGCTTGCAATCTTTTCAATCAAATGGACTGCAAGCCCTCAAATCTGTTAGAGAAACGCAAGGCCTGAGGCTCTTCTTGTGCTATCTTCATGAGCCCCAAACCTGCCTCTTCCTAACCAGGGATGAAGTCTGAGGAGATAACCTAAGAAATGTGACGGTGTCCTGGAACAAACTTTTCATGTAACATCTCTCTCGCAGCTGCATTGCAGAGTCCACAAGTTCAGAATCTAAGTTGTCATCTCTGTGCTGATGTTCCTTGAGCTGCAGACATTTACTTCAGGAGGGGTTGTTTATATCTAACAGCTCCTATATAGTACAGCTTCAGCACATGCCCTAGCCAAACAGCTTCATTGCATTTTATTAAGATAATTAGGATTTCAAGCTTTTAAGTATCATTCAATGATTATTATTTGTATTTAGGTAGTTTGACTGGTTGCAATATAAACTTAATTTAGTACTTAATTAAGTTAGACCAGGGAAACCCAGTGGATGTGGTCTACCTAGACTTCCAAAAGGCCTTTGATAAGGTGCCACACGGGAGACTGCTGAGCAAGGTGAGGGCCCATGGTATCCGAGGTGAGCTACTGGTATGGATTGAGGATTGAATGTCTGACAGAAGGCAGAGATTTGGGATAAAAGGTTCTTTTTCGGAATGGCAGCTGGTGACAAGTGGTGTCCCGCAGGGTTCAGTGTTGGGCCCACAGCTGTTCACATTATATATTAATGATCTGGATGAAGGGA